>NC_135227.1:3158947-3458947 GCF_052324685.1 Brachyhypopomus gauderio | reverse complement strand
ATCATAAGACCTCACAGATGAATTAATCATCAGACTTCCCAGATGAGATTATTCTCAGACCTCCCTGATGATCACACCCATTGATATTCAGATATAAAATTCTCTTTATTTTTAACTTGAAGACAACAACTGAAGTCTATGGAGAGTGTTTCTCATTCCTGATAAATTCCTCCCAGTTCACTGGTGAGAAAATCTGGGGGCCTGTTAATATAGCACCAGGGAATCCGTCACATTTCACAAGTAGAAGAAGAACCTGCATGAGTATGTGGGCCTGGAACAAAGTGGGCCTCAGATTCACATTCACTTCATTACATGATAGAGATTTATCTTTGACATGCTGCAACATGTATAAAATACAGTTTAAAACTATTTAAATATAGCTGATATTAGCCTAAAAATCAGATTTTAACTTCTTTATAAAGGATGTGAAATGAAATGCATATTATACATGAAAGATTACTAATGCGCCTAAATCTTGATGAATTATGCATGAATGATTATGAATTATGCACAATGGTACAAGCATTAGTTGTAATGCTTTCATAGTGATCTAACTGACAGTTTTGTTCTTTGTGAAGATGGTTTAGCTGTAACATGCTGTTGAACATTGGACTTGAGCGTCTGACCTTGATCTTATTTTTTTGCTTTTATTCACAGAGTTTGTACAAATGATGACGGCAAAGTGAAGCTCTCGTGTACTCTCCTGACCACCCTAGAAGGCAAAAAAAATAATGAAATCAGTCAAATGTTTTACTTACCTCTTGCAAAAATATTCATATATTCATAAAACCTTCTGTATAGAAAAGCATTACTGAATGTTGAAAATGAAAAAGTCCATATAGCGAAAAATTTTAAAAGCCAAAAAAAAGCAAACAGAACTGACGTGTAAACAGAACTGATGTGCATGTTCTGGTTAGTGGTCCCGTTCCCAAAGATCAAGCTTAAGTCATCTGTATTCAGAACTAAAACCACAAACGACCTTTCAAACCTTGCAGACTGCTTAACTGGTTCTTTGGCTAGTGGCGGTGTTTGGGCTGGCCACTCTTCACTTTACTTCCTGTTTCAGTTCTACATGCAGCTTGACGGGGAATCGCACGTGAGCCTGGCGAGGTGGGGGAGGGGTGGTCAGGGGTGCGGCGTGGCCCAACGTAGTGGGATGGGTCGACTTAAGACTTAACAAAAGGAACCATTGCAGTTTGATTCAATCAGATATTTTTAAGGAATAAGCACTTAAATGATTTTAAACCATGGTCAGCAGGTTATGTGGAGTTTTTTTTTTGTTGTTGTTTTGGGGTTTTTTTTTTTTTGGTTTTTCTTCTTGAGCAGGGGTTGGCGAAAAGGATTGGGGTCAGAGTTTCAGGTCGTAACCTTTCACCTTTGAAGGGCTGTGTTCTCCGGCACGAGGAAGCAGTTGTGTGTTTACGTTGCTCTCTTCTGTTGTCTTGCCTCGACTCTGACCGTGAGCGTATTGACTACATTCAAGAGCATGTGAGAGTCTCCTCTGCACTCCTCATGAGTTCGGTTTACGTTCATTCCAAGTTGTACATGCTATTCTTTTTGTTTTGTTTTCCAATAAAAGACCATGACCTCAATGTGTGTGTGTGTGTGTGAGAGTCATGCATCCGAAAGCAGCTGAAGCCCTGGGTTCCACAGACTTACAGTATGTCACTATAGCAACTCCTCTATTTTGTGTGTGTGTGTGTGTGTGTGTGTGTGTGTGTGTGTGTGTGTGTGTGTGTGTGAGAGTGAGAGAGAGGGACTCTGATGAGCACTGCTGTATGTTGCATTCTTGAGATCCGCACTTCCCAAGTGTCCGTTCTTTGGAGATCGAGCACGTTGCCTGGCAACATGTATCCATGGTGCCGGTAGAGGTGGGGAGTGAAAGAGGTAAGTGGGATGTGAAGCGGAGACATTACCAGCCACGCCATCTGCTTCCTCCACCCGCTGCTTCATTACATAACCAACCACCCCCGACTACTACTGTTGGAGAAAAGCATCGTTATAAGAGTCAATCTGCTTCTTGGGTAAAGAGACACAGGACATTCTACTGTCTCACCCCCCTCGTACACACACAAGCAGTCCTGTCCTCAGGACTTCAGTGTATTGTGTGATGCACACAGCACCTTCAGGCATTTGAAGCCGGATTATGTGTTTAGTTTGGGTGTGTGTGTGTGTGTGTGTGTGTGTTGCTGTGGGTTACAGAACAATACCCGGGCAGTAGGGGGTGGTCTCGCATGGCTGAGTAAGGTAAGTGTTGCCTGTGACTACTGTGTGTGTGTGTGTGTGTGTGTGTTTTCCTATTGTTCGGGGCAAATTACTCCAGTGATAGATGTGGGGGCAGTTGGGTCCCAGTTTTTTGTAGGTTTATTGTAAATATTAAAATACTATTTAAAATCCCCAACAAGCCTGTACAGATGCTACAGACTGTTGTCAGTACGGCTGCACCAGCTCACATACAGTTTGAACAAGAGTGTCACAGGCGTAGAACCTGTGAGAGAGAGAGAAAGGAGGAAGCAAACGTGTCTCCAACCCAAGGGTCTGACATAAACTAATGTAAAGAGAAATGAAACCAAACGTTTTGTCAGTGGTTCAGATGTGTTCACTTGTAAAATATGGTCAGCTTCGTTCATTCACTCACATACATAAATATTGCATTAAAATACACAAGTATTTTCAAAAATTATTTAAATAAGTGCATTGTATGGATCAGTTGTGTAACACTGACCACACACCAATTGGGGACAATTCCAAAATACATTTAAAATAGTTTAAGAATCACAAATGGAATAGTCTAATATATATATATATATATATAATTAATGTCTGTTGTGTGTGTGTGTGTGTTTAACTTTGTGTGGTGTGTGATATGTTATCTTTGGCTTTTGGATGGAATTTATGAAAAACGTAAAACTTTGATTTTATATTGAGGTGATTTCTTCATATCCTCATCTGACAGCAAATTAGGTGAAATGACTGCATCACAACATCTCAGTTTAACATAACTCATAATTCTAATTTCATTAGCTTTCTTGTGATTTCATATGGTAGTACAGCACGTTTTTCGTCCAAAGCATACTCACCTCCCGTACCACGCTGAAAGTTTTCTTAGCTAAACAGATGGAGACAGAGTTAGGGTAACGGGGCACTGAAAATAAAATGTCACTCCCATCTCATAAAGTGTCTCGTAAGGACACTGACAGTTCTGTGTAAACACTGTGGCCCGGAGGGCAGCGTTTTCTCAGGCACCTCCACGGGTGCTGATGCCATGACTAAATTTTTTTTTTCTACCTTTATTCAGTTTATTTTAATTGGTTCTAGAAACAGCTTCCACACATCCGAGTACAAACGGCGTATTTGCACCCATGCTGGATGCCACACGTCCTCTCCGCAGGATGAGGGGAGGCAGGACGGGCTCTCCTGGGGCAAACCGCATTAATAACAACCCCACTCCCCCTAGTGATACCGGAACAAGCAAAATCACTTACACTTCCAATTAAGCAGCACAGTGGCAGAAGTCCCCGGTGATGGTTCTGTTGTGCTTGAGATGATAGAGGTTTACACCAAAGCTACAGCGTTTAGTGACCACCCTCCCTTTCTTCAGCCCATCTTTGACTACTTTTTCTTATCAGGTCCTTTTATTCCAGTCTCGGTTCCCGTGACCTCTGGACATGATGTGCGCGGTCCAGAGAAGGTCCACAGGGCCTGAGCTGGTCGTGTCATTTCGGGCCGTAAGCGGGTCAATGTGAATTTTGTCTGAATTTCGGAGACTCTCCTTGGGATGCAGGAGCCTCCCATGAGGAATGAACCCAACACGGAGGTGCCGACACAAACGAGAGTTGATCTGGATAAGATTTTCATTCACATTTTTATTTTAAATAGCATGATGGGTGTGTTGAACTATAACCATTTAACATTTTACTGACACGTCTGGTGCTTGGTGGACTCGCTAAGGCACATAAGGAAGCTAAGGAAGCTACCTGCACACTTCTAACAGCAAACACATCATGGTAATAACAGGTCCACACAGAACCTAGAACCCAGGTATCTCTGGAGGGAGGTCGGAGAACGTGTGAAAGAGAAGAGTAGACAGTGTGGAAGATGAATGACCAGTGTTGATCGTTTTTATTTTAGATTCACAACTTGTATAAACACCACAATGGAAAATAATAGAATGCCAAAGGTCTGAACTTGATACCGGACACCTCCTAGAAACTGACAATTTTTACCGACATCAACACAGGCGTTCTCCAGCTGACCAGAGCTGTGGACAGCGACCTCATTGGTTATCCATCCACAGCACAGAGGAGGGGTGACCCAGGGAACCGAAGATGACCGTCTGGCACTGTTGAACCAGGAGCCCGAGCAGAACAGAAACGTGTTATTAAAGCATGTGGGTTTGGAGTGGACCGGGACCTGTAGGGTTCAGAGTGGACAGACCTTCATCCTCAGAACTTTCGAAATTCCATTAAAAAAAATAGCCAACTCGAAAACCTGTCCTGTTCCCGCACCTCTCCAAACCCCAGCCACTGGGAGAAAATAAACAAACATCAACCCAATATCTGTAAATAATAATAAAACCTGACCTCTCAATGAGGAAAATAAATTTAATAACAAGTTAAAATATTTTCTCATAGAATAATCTTTTTGGCTTTACAGTATTTTTTTTATTTTTGTGTGTACAGAGATTAATAATTCACATGCTGGGTTTAGCTGGACATGATATCACACCGTGTCAAAACTGCGTCTGGGTGTAGCCAGGTAACAGCGCGGCACAGTAGTGATCGTGGGTTGTGCGTAACACATCCACAGAGATGTAACGACCACTCACACAGGAATGCACATGAAAGACGTTCATATGACAGGCACGGAGATGAACGTGACGTCACGCACGCACACAGAAGATCAGCATCACCGCCGACAGACAGAGTCATCGTCCGCTCGCCGATGTAGCTCTGGCCTCCGCCCGCGGGCAGGTGGGGAGGATTAGAGTGGAGAGGGGGGTGGAGAAGGGGTGGGGAGGAAGCAGTCGGCGGATGGAGAGACGTGGCCGGGCCGGGAGCTGGGACGCACACGCGGTTAACCGCGTACTCACGTGCGGGTTTCAGGAACGACGGGCCGGGTTGGCGGAAGTTAGGAGGGGGGGCGCACGTGAGGTGACGGGGCGCGTGTGTGCGCGTGTGCCGTCAGAGCATGCGTGGTATGATGGTAAAGGGCAGCACGGGGCAGCTGGCCTCCAGCTCCAGGGCGGTGAGGAAGCACTCGGTGGCGGCCGGGTCGTGGCCCTGGGCCTGCAGCACCTCCCCCAGGCTGTTCCACACGTCGTGGGCGGTGGAGTTGACCTGCACGGCGTCTCGCAGGACCTTCTCCGCCAGGCTGTACCGCTGCAGCTGGTGAAGGATCAGACCCTGGCACAGCGGGAGAAGGCGGGGGGGGGGGGGGGGTTTAATCGGGTCTGCGTGAATGTGTGTGTGTGTGTGTGTGTGTGTGTGTGTGTGAATGAGCCTGACATGACTGAATGAGGGCTCTGCCATGGCTGAGGGGTGGCCCTGTGTGTGTGTGTGTGGAGCTCACCAGTCTCTGCATGCTGCGGACGTGTGTGGGGCTGATGGACAGGGCCTCCTCGTACCAACGTTTGGCCTCCTCCATGTTGCCCCGCAGCTCGGCCACCTGCCCCTTGGTGAAGAGCACGTTGTGGGACATGGGGAAGAGGCTGGCGGCCTCCTGCGTACAGGCCGTGGCCTCGGCGGGCTTCAGCATGCCGATGTACACCTCCGCTGCAGGACACGGGGGGGTGCGTGTCAATATAATGAGCCACATCATAGACCAGTTAAATAATCAATAGTGAGACCCGTCTCACTGCGTTGGCTGTTTTGGAGAATGCTCTTAAATTAAAGACTGCCCATAAGTCTCCCTCCCTCCCTGCCTTGTGTAAAGGAAGTCTTTTTTCCTTCCAGTCTTTGATTCTGAGCAGTAAAGTGAGACTTATGATCATGTAATAAAAGGAAATTCAAAGGACTCATATGAAATCCCTGTGAAGCTCCACCTTGATTGTGTTTCGCGGTGCTCTCCGCTGCTGCCTTCCTGCAGGGTTGGACACACGCAGAACAAGTGATTGCACCAGTTACCCATGAACACAATATGGGTACTTGTGTTAGATTTGGGCTGGAGCCGACTGGTACTGCGGCTGACAGACAGCCTGACAGACAGCTTGCAGACGCAGACTGGCAACCTGCCATGTTTCTCAAATAGGGCTGAATAACAACAGAAATCAGAGATGTGTCCACAGTTCTCATAAGCTGTGATGTTAGCTAGATATCTAGCTAAATCTATATGTAGAGGTTTGGAACATACGTGTGGAAAAGGCGAAACCACATGATCTTTCTCACAGGTCGTGTCCTTTCTCACATGACGTACATTTTCTCACAGGCCAGGTCATTTAGTAAAGCTTATGCAGTTTACCAAACATCAACATTTATTTCAGAGTAAAGCCGGTTTTACCACGGCAGTGGTGCGGAGAGTGAGCCAGACCACAGAGACTGCTTCACACTCCTCACAGTGGCAGTCCACGCAGAGCGAAAAAGCATTCCCATGAAAAGCATTCCCACAGAGCGACACCATGAGAAGCGTTCCCACAGAGCGACACCATGAGAAGTGTTCCCACAGAGCGACACCATGAAAAGCGTTCCCACAGAGCTACACCATGAGAAGCGACACCATGAGAAGCGTTCCCACAGAGCAACACCATGAAAAGCGTTCCCACAGAGCGACACCATGAAAAGCGTTCCCACAGAGCGACACCATGAGAAGCGACACCATGAGAAGCGTTCCCACAGAGCGACACCATGAAACGCGTTCCCACAGAGCGACACCATGAAATGCGTTCCCACAGAGCGACACCATGAGAAGCGACACCATGAGAAGCGACACCATGAGAAGCGTTCCCACAGAGCGACACCATGAAACGCGTTCCCACAGAGCGACACCATGAAACGCGTTCCCACAGAGCGACACCATGAAAAGCGTTCCCACAGAGCGACACCATGAGAAGCGACACCATGAGAAGCGTTCCCACAGAGCGACACCATGAGAAGCGTTCCCACAGAGCGACACCATGAAACGCGTTCCCACAGAGCGACACCATGAAATGCGTTCCCACAGAGCGACACTATGAAACGCGTTCCCACAGAGCGACACCATGAAAAGCGACACCATGAGAAGCGTTCCCACAGAGCGACACCATGAAACGCGTTCCCACAGAGCGACACCATGAAATGCGTTCCCACAGAGCGACACTATGAAACGCGTTCCCACAGAGCGACACCATGAAAAGCATTCCCACAGCGAGGCCAGGAACGGGTTTGAGCTGTCATTGACTCATACCCACAGGAACCACAATAAAGTGTGTTTGTCCACAACTCCAAATGACTGCATTTTTGCCCGAATCCAAAACAGCTCCTGTTCTGTTCATCATTTTCATTAGGAAAGTTAAAATGAGTAAAAAAATGAAGAAAAGTTACCTCTCCTCCCAACCTTTGGAATAATGTTGAATGAATGAAAATGTGCTTGATATTCTGTTTTAATTATTGGCCTAGATTGCATGATACAGCGATGGGAGCTGTTAGTAGGTAGAAGTCACACGTGTGCCGCGCGACCTCACGCGTCATTATTCCCCCGGTGCAGCGGGTCACACCCGGCTGGTGTAAACGTGGCACTGATTAACGCAGGGGCTCTCGGCATGGTTACAGCGTCTGGTGTAAAATGCCCTCAACACTCTAATGGGTCGGCGTGAGTTTGCTGTCATGACGTCCCTTCGCTCTGAGGCAGATCTTCCCCATCACGCTCGACTTCGTCTCACTCGCTGGGGGGCTTGGGCTCAGACACACGTGAAGCTGCTTTGTGACAGTGGCTGTTGTGCCAAGAGCTAAATAAAGACATTTGACTTTGGCTTTGTTCTCTGGTAAAAACCCATCTGCCTACTTTACTGTAGGCCAAATGTTTTCAGGACTACCACAGAAGTTCACTAGGAATGCCTTAGCATAACAACAGGTTGAAGCTAAACACACAGTGAAGCTATCAGCTAATGCTAAGCAAAAATGACCTAAAGCTGATCTGGGCAATGTAGGGCCTGCGGGCCACAGCCAGCCTTCTGACCGTCTTTGACCGGCCCGCGTGAGATCAAGTCATGAATGTGCGACAATGACACCTATTATTAGACTGTGATAAGTGCATGAAATAAAAGTTCACTGCTTTTATTTTGAAGGCAGCAGTTTTGTTTTTAAATTTGTGCCTGTCCGGTCAGTTCGCTCATGCAAGAAATGAGCTCTTGGCTCAATATGTCAGCTAACAGCAAAAAAGAATGGCTGATACAGAATGCAGTTTTTTTTTATCAAGGAATGGACTTCTAAAAATTCATTTACTGAAGCAAAATGTAAAGCTGTGTGCTTAGTTCGCGTATACAGTTAGCTGTGCTTAAGGATTACAGTTTGAATCGCTATTACAAGAGTAAACGCACAGATAAATACAAGAAGTGGACTGATGCAGAACCGGCACAGGAGTCTGAAAATTTACTAGCGAAACTGCAAAGGCAGCAAGGATGTTTTACAGAGCTGCACCCGACCAGGGACGCAGCAGTTAGGAGCAGCTGTGAGATATCACAACGCTGCAGGAAACAGTAGGACATTCTGATGGGGGAATTTGTCCAAGGATGTTTGGTGGTCTCTGCGGTGCTAATTTGTCCTGAGGAAAAGGAAGCGTTTGCAAATGTGTCCCTCTTCAGACGAACCGCGACAAAACGGATCAAGGGAGCTTTATACAAGGAGCTGTGATGATACAGCCCAGTTTCTGATCTTTATACGTGGAGCTGTGATGATACAGCCCAGTTTCTGATCTTTATACGTGGAGCTGTGATGATACAGCCCAGTTTCTGATCTTTATACGTGGAGCTGTGATGATACAGCCCAGTTTCTGATCTTTATACGTGGAGCTGTGATGATACAGCCTAGTTTCTGATCTTTATACGTGGAGCTGTGGTGATACAGCCCAGTTTCTGATCTTTATACGTGGAGCTGTGATGATACAGCCTAGTTTCTGATCTTTATACGTGGAGCTGTGATGATACAGCCTAGTTTCTGATCTTTATACGTGGAGCTGTGGTGATACAGCCTAGTTTCTGATCTTTATACGTGGAGCTGTGATGATACAGCCCAGTTTCTGATCTTTATACGTGGAGCTGTGGTGATACAGCCCAGTTTCTGATCTTTATACGTGGAGCTGTGGTGATACAGCCCAGTTTCTGATCTTTATACGTGGAGCTGTGATGATACAGCCCAGTTTCTGATCTTTATACGTGGAGCTGTGATGATACAGCCCAGTTTCTGATCTTTATACGTGGAGCTGTGGTGATACAGCCCAGTTTCTGATCTTTATACGTGGAGCTGTGGTGATACAGCCCAGTTACCCTGATAGATCCATGAGACCAACAGGTTAAACATTAAATAGTGAAGCCGATGGAGGAAGCGACCTGCTGAAGCCACAGATGTCCCAGTGTGTGGTGAGTGGGGGGGGGGGGGGGGGGGTGGTGGTCTGCTCCAGCGTACCTGCATGAAGCCAGATCTGAGCCAGGGTCATCCAGGGGTGCAGAGGGCCTTGTTTTGGGGCGCTGCTCTGCAGAGAGGAGGCCACCTCTGACAGTGCTTGCTCCACCCGCGACGCTGCTATAGACGTAGCGTGGACGGAGCCTGTGGAGGACACAGACGGTCATCAGCGCCCACTACAGGTGAGGAGTAGATTTACATCACACCAATCTCCCCATTAGGACTCATGTTACCAATGTTCTACGTATCTCCAACTTTTTTCACCCAATTACTCCCAATTAGAATGTGCAAAACCTTAATCGATGCAATGCAAAATTATTAGATTATTAGATATACAATTAATGTATTGTAATTTAAATGGAAATGCAAATGAAATGTAATGTTGTATTAAAGTTATAATAAAATTAGAAATTATGTATTAAAATTATATTATATTCTATTAAATACTAAGCAAACAATACTGAGCACCTAAATGACGGTACCCAAATTCTGATCAGTTGTGCAGGTTTTTTTTAGAGGTCGTAATGCTCTGTCCTAAGGAACTGGTTCAGATTTGAGAGGTCTAATGACATACAAATATGTAGTTTGCACAAAATCAAATGCTACTAGTTCATGCAAATAACCGACTGGAACGGAAGTAACGCATGAAACTATGGGTGAAAACCCAAAACCCTACGTGGTCACAACTGTAAGTCAATTGAGAGAAATGTTAAATGTGTTAAATGTGGCCGAGATCCACAGGCGCTAGCCGCATAACGTGTTGTTTGTACACAACTCCCCCATCCTATCAGCACTGGAGAAAAAAACTGAATGCCTTCCTCTCAGTCCTGTGAAACTAAAAGAGCCCCACCCTGCGTGGAAGCTGGACCGTGTTGCCATGGTGACGCAGTACAGGGTGTAGCTCTGGACAGTGCAGCTACACGAGTGTCGTGTGACGGAGAAGGGGGGGGGGGGGGGGGACAGGAAGAAGCCTACCTGTTTCAGGGTCACTGAAGTCAGGCAGGGTCATTGCGTTTAGATGCCGCCGGTCAGCAACGGCCCTATCCAGCAGACTGCTGCCTCGTCCAGAGTCACTACACACGCACACACACACACGCACACACACACACACACGCACACACACACACGCACACACAGAAGGAGAGCAGTGATAAATCACAGCAGCCGAGGATGTGATGTAGACAATGAGAGCACACTGATGAAACTCCCTGAAATCCACCACTCTGGGCACCACTGACCAGTCACACAACACAACTTGTCTGACTGCACACGGCAGCACATGTAAACACACACACACACACACACATACATTTACCTACACATACACACACACACATACACACACACACACTGTAATTCACTTTCAGAAAGGTTCACTTAGTGTTTCTGGACAAAGTTGGTGATCCTTTACATTCTGATGCACAGAAACACAAAAAATGTGAAATTACAGTTTAATGATATTAATGATGACACAGCTACTTCTGATGCTGAGATGGTTTCTGATGATGTCATGGTTTCCACTCCTCTTTGAGGTCACAGAGTGAAGGAGATGTTCACCTCATTCCTCCATTAAAAAGATAAGAGGCTTACTTATAAACTTGCTCTAAAGGCGAAAATTGACCTTACTGCTTACTAAGTCACAGTATTTATAGAAATCCAGTCTACAATTTTGTCCACTGACATTTTTTTAGTTGACACACCAGCAAGGTAGCATGGTAGCTATTAAAGTACACTGATTGATGTTTCTGATACTGCTGCCAGACTCACATATATACATTTCAATTTGATTTTAAATGCTTCAGCCACTGCAGTACAGCAGAATAAACCAAGGTGAACTCACACTGCATGCTGATGTTGGATGTTGTGTGTGGTCCTCCCCTAGTGTTTATCATATATCTGTGCTTCTGAACACAAGCACCTGCACCCTGACGTAACAGCTGCCACATGGTTCACTTTTGCTCATAACTTGTTAAATTGTATAAAATATTTATTTATAATACCTATTATTTATAAATACCTTATTACATAGAGCATTTATTTATAATTATTATTATTTATAAATACTCCCAACATCTGGATTTTTGTTGACAGCCAGAAATGGAAGGACAACCCAAAAGGAAAAAAATTGTTTGAGTGTTGTTGTGTTTATCTACTTAGCCAGTAGAGGGAGTGTTTCCTCAATCTTGACCTTTAAAACCTTTAAAACATACTTCATATATGCCTACACCCCTGATCAGTCTGGTTCTAAAATGACTAGTGGTTCTGGAGTTAGTGTGTGTGTGTGTGTGTGTGTGTGTGTGTGTGTGTGTGTGTGTGTGTGTGTGTGTGTGTGTGTGTGTGTGTGTGTATGTGATTCAGACAGACACAGGCAGGCAAAGGCCCAGAGTCAAACAAACAGATGCACAAACACACACCTCAAAACAAACATACGCTCCAAGTGTGAAGGTTCAAATTAAGTTCTGCAATCTTTAACCACCGCAAATTTCGTCTGCCAGACTTTCTGCATAGACGTTGATCAAGTGTGTGTTTAGCACACTGGCAGCAGTGTGTATGACAGCGACGCACACACACACCTGGGATTTGTGAGGTTGTAGCACGATTTCCAGATCTGCAGCATGTGTTTGCACGTGAGCAGCGCCTCCTCGGGGCCGCGACACAGCGTCTCCAGCTTTACCTTCGTGAAGAGCAGCCTGCAGAAACACACAATCTTTAAATGCTACTTTTAAACATTACATTTCTCAGACAATCACTGCTTAATTCAGGCCAGATCCCGGTGAAACAAATATATATTCTCATATATGGAGCACCTGTATACCAGAACTTATGTTTGTGAATCCAGCAGGTCAATTTTGGATGCTGATTTATTAGCCGGAGCATCAGAAACACTGCTGTCTCATAAGGGTATCCATTAACATCACTCTTCCATTAGAAACACTTTATATAGTACAGGTTAAGACCAGTAATCAGCCATTTGATGTATGTGTGCAGGTAAAACATCTTTGAAGACCCAAAGCTTTGTCAGAAATACATTTGCAAACTGCTCTTCACAAACCAAGACTGACCAAATCTTGAAAAAAGTTATATTGTTTGTTATTAATATAACAGCCTTAGTATTTTAATGTTTTTTTTATGCTCAACATTGCTGATTCATCTTTTGGTATTGGGTAGGGATGGGTGGGGATGGTTGAGTGTTCAATTATTTTGGTTGTCCATAACCTATTTGCACTAAAAACCCTAAAAATGAAGTTAAAGTTCAGAAAATGTTTACATATTGCCTGGTATTGATCCCTGTTCACTGTTGTGACCCTACAGGTCCCTGCACACTCCATATTCTTCTGCATCATTATGTTCACTATGATACTACTATTCCCAGTGTGTGTGTGTGTGTGTGTGTGTGTGTGTGTGTGTGTGTGTGTGTGTGTGTGTGTGTGTGTGTGTGTGTAAAGAAACTGACATGAAGTTTTCCGGGTACTCGCTGAGGGCCATCTCGATGATGTTGAGTGCATCATGGTAGTGTTTCTGTGCGGACAGCAGCAGAGCGAGCAGGTGCAGGGAGTGGACGTCATCACCCTGCAACTGCAACGCTTGTCGCACATACCCCAACGCCTCTGGAATCTAACACGCACACGCACGCACGCGCACACACACACACACACACACACACACACACGTGACAGTAGGTTAACTCCATTTACCCATTAACCTACATTTAGAGATGCACTAATTACAATTGAATGAATTTTCAATTGTAATCAGACACAATTTTTTTTTTCAAATTTTCATTTAACGGAATCTTTTGGTGTCTTGAAAGCCACAATCCAACAGGGTTTACCTGTTACCAGGACACAGCTACAGACCAACGGGGCTTACCTGATGGGACACAGCTACAGACCAACGGGGCTTACCTGACGGGACACAGCTACAGACCAACGGGGCTTACCTGACGGGACACAGCTACAGACCAACGGGGCTTACCTGACGGGACACAGCTACAGACCAACGGGGCTAACCTGACGGGACACAGCTACAGACCAACGGGGCTAACCTGATGGGACACAGTTACAGACCAATGGGGCTAACCTGACGGGACACAGCTACAGACCAATGGGGCTAACCTGATGGGACACAGCTACAGACCAATGGGGCTAACCTGACGGGACACAGCTACAGACCAATGGGGCTAACCTGATGGGACACAGCTACAGACCAATGGGGCTAACCTGACGGGACACAGCTACAGACCAATGGGGCTAACCTGACGGGACACAGCTACAGACCAATGGGGCTAACCTGACGGGACACAGCTACAGACCAATGGGGCTTACCTGACGGGACACAGCTACACACCAACGGGGCTAAACTGACGGGACACAGCTACAGACCAACGGGGCTAACCTGACGGGACACAGCTACAGACCAATGGGGCTAACCTGACGGGACACAGCTACACACCAATGGGGCAAACCTGACGGGACACAGCTACAGACCAATGGGGCTTACCTGACGGGACACAGCTACAGACCAACGGGGCTAAACTGACGGGACACAGCTACAGACCAACGGGGCTAACCTGACGGGACACAGCTACAGACCAACGGGGCTAACCTGACGGGACACAGCTACAGACCAACGGGGCTTACCTGACGGGACACAGCTACAGACCAACGGGGCTTACCTGACGGGACACAGCTACAGACCAACGGGGCTTACCTGACGGGACACAGCCAACTGCAGAGCCAGGTAGAAAGCTGCTAGATGATCTGTGGGAGAGAGAGACTGTGCTCTGGAAGAGAGAGAGAGAGAGAGAGAGAGAGAGAGAGAGAGAGAGAGAGAGAGAGAGAGAGAGAGAGAGAGAGAGAGAGAGAGACATTCTTCTCAAATGTCACTGGCTTTGTAGTTGAAGTGTAGTGTGTGAGTGGTGTAAGTGGTGTAGAGACTGAGTGGTGTAGTAAGTGATGTAGGCAGCAAGTGGTGTAGGCAGTGAGTGGTGTAGTAAGTGGGTGGTGTACAGGGTGGTGTAGTGAGTGCTGTAGAAAGTAAGTGCTTTAGTGGCTTTAGTGAATGGATGGTGTAGTGGGTAAATGGTGTAGTGCAGAGGTCACTAACAGGCGGACCGCGGTCCGGATACGGACCCAAATGCCATCCCATCCGGACCCTGAATAAATTGTTAAAAATATTTTTAAAATTTTGACGGGAGAATTAATTTAAAACCGGAGCATTTATTTCAGGGCTATTGAAAAAACACTCTGTCACGAGTGTTACGTCCCCCGGGCCACCAGTTGAATAGCCCTGGTGTAGTGGGTGGGTGGTGTAGTGGGTGATCGTTTAGAGTGTTTGAAGTGGGCCCTCTCCATTGAGGCTGAAATGAGCAGAACATTTGCATAATGAGCATACTGCAGTGGTAATACACCAATGTTAGGGGTCTATTTAAAGATGGAGTACCTCTGGAAGGCACCTAGAGCTTTCTTCTGGTACTCTTCCTGTGTTCCCCGCAAGGACGCTACACATGGGGCGAGAAAAGTCAGAGCTGTTATAAGCAGTGTGGTGTGTGTAAAGGGGGACTGTAGAGGAGTGTGTTGTGTGTAGAGGGGTGTGGTGTGTGTAGGGGGGTGTGGTGTGTGTAGGGGGGTGTGGTGTATGTAGGGGGGTGTGGTGTGTGTAGGGGGGTGTGGTGTGTGTAGGGGGGTGTGGTGTGTGTAGGGGGGTGTGGTGTGTGTAGAGGGGTGTGGTGTATGTAGGGGGGTGTGGTGTATGTAAGGGGGTGTGGTGTATGTAGGGGGGTGTGGTGTATGTAGGGGGGTGTGGTGTATGTAGGGGGGTGTGGTGTGTGTAGAGGGGTGTGGTGTGTGTAGAGGGGTGTGGTGTATGTAGGGGGGTGTGGTGTGTGTAGAGGAGTGTGGTGTATGTAGGGGGATGTGGTGTATGTAGGGGGGTGTGGTGTGTGTAGAGGGGTGTGGTGTGTGTAGAGGGGTGTGGTGTGTGGTGTATGTAGAGGGGTGTGGTGTATGTAGGGGGGTGTGGTGTATGTAGGGGGGTGTGGTATATGTAGAGGGGTGTGGTATATGTAGAGGGGTGTGGTGTATGTAGGGGGGTGTGGTGTATGTAGGGGGGTGTGGTGTGTGTAGAGGGGTGTGGTGTATGTAGGGGGGTGTGGTGTATGTAGGGGGGTGTGGTGTGTGTAGAGGAGTGTGGTTTATGTAGGGGGGTGTGGTGTATGTAGGGGGGTGTGGTGTATGTAGGGGGATGTGGTGTATGTAGGGGGGTGTGGTGTGTGTAGAGGGGTGTGGTGTGTGTAGAGGGGTGTGGTGTGTGTAGAGGGGTGTGGTGTGTGGTGTATGTAGAGGGGTGTGGTGTATGTAGGGGGGTGTGGTGTATGTAGGGGGGTGTGGTGTATGTAGGGGGGTGTGGTATATGTAGAGGGGTGTGGTGTATGTAGGGGGGTGTGGTGTATGTAGGGGGGTGTGGTGTATGTAGGGGGTGTGGTGTGTGTAGAGGGGTGTGGTGTATGTACGGGGGTGTGGTGTGTGTAGAGGGGTGTGGTGTGTGTAGAGGGGTGTGGTGTATGTAGGGGGGTGTGGTGTATGTAGGGGGGTGTGGTGTGTGTAGAGGGGTGTGGTGTGTGTAGGGGGGTGTGGTGTGTGTAGAGGGGTGTGGTGTATGTAGCGGGTGTGGTGTATGTAGGGGGGTGTGGTGTGTGTAGAGGAGTGTGGTGTATGTAGGGGGGTGTGGTGTATGTAGGGGGGTGTGGTGTATGTAGGGGGGTGTGGTGTGTGTAGAGGGGTGTGGTGTGTGTAGGGGGGTGTGGTGTATGTAGGGGGGTGTGGTGTATGTAGGGGGGTGTGGTGTATGTAGGGGGGTGTGGTGTATGTAGGGGGGTGTGGTGTGTGTAGAGGGGTGTGGTGTGTGTAGAGGGGTGTGGTGTATGTAGGGGGGTGTGGTGTGTGTAGAGGGGTGTGGTGTGTGTAGAGGGGTGTGGTGTGTGGTGTATGTAGAGGGGTGTGGTGTATGTAGGGGGGTGTGGTGTATGTAGAGGGGTGTGGTGTATGTAGGGGGGTGTGGTGTGTGTAGAGGGGTGTGGTGTGTGTAGAGGGGTGTGGTGTGTGTAGAGGGGTGTGGTGTGTGTAGAGGGGTGTGGTGTGTGTAGAGGGGTGTGGTGTATGTAGGGGGTGTGGTGTATGTAGGGGGGTGTGGTGTATGTAGAGGGGTGTGGTGTATGTAGGGGGTGTGGTGTATGTAGGGGGGTGTGGTGTATGTAGGGGGGTGTGGTGTGTGTAGAGGAGTGTGGTGTATGTAGGGGGGTGTGGTGTATGTAGGGGGGTGTGGTGTATGTAGGGGGGTGTGGTGTATGTAGGGGGATGTGGTGTATGTAGGGGGGTGTGGTGTGTGTAGAGGGGTGTGGTGTATGTAGGGGGGTGTGGTGTGTGTAGAGGGGTGTGGTGTATGTAGGGGGGTGTGGTGTGTGTAGAGGAGTGTGGTGTATGTAGGGGGGTGTGGTGTGTGTAGGGGGGTGTGGTGTGTGTAGAGGGGTGTGGTGTGTGGTGTATGTAGGGGGGTGTGGTGTATGTAGGGGGGTGTGGTGTATGTAGGGGGGTGTGGTGTGTGTAGGGGGGTGTGGTGTATGTAGGGGGGTGTGGTGTATGTAGGGGGGTGTGGTGTATGTAGGGGGGTGTGGTGTGTGTAGGGGGGTGTGGTGTGTGTAGGGGGGTGTGGTGTATGTAGGGGGTGTGGTGTGTGTAGAGGGGTGTGGTGTGTGGTGTATGTAGAGGGGTGTGGTGTATGTAGGGGGGTGTGGTGTATGTAGAGGGGTGTGGTGTATGTAGAGGGGTGTGGTGTATGTAGAGGGGTGTGGTGTATGTAGGGGGGTGTGGTGTATGTAGGGGGGTGTGGTGTGTGTAGAGGGGTGTGGTGTATGTAGGGGGGTGTGGTGTGTGTAGAGGAGTGTGGTGTATGTAGGGGGGTGTGGTGTATGTAGGGGGGTGTGGTGTATGTAGGGGGATGTGGTGTATGTAGAGGGGTGTGGTGTATGTAGGGGGGTGTGGTGTATGTAGGGGGGTGTGGTGTGTGTAGAGGGGTGTGGTGTGTGTAGAGGGGTGTGGTGTGTGGTGTATGTAGTGGTGTGTGGTGTATGTAGAGGGGTGTGGTGTATGTAGGGGGGTGTGGTGTATGTAGGGGGGTGTGGTGTATGTAGGGGGGTGTGGTGTATGTAGGGGGGTGTGGTGTATGTAGGGGGGTGTGGTGTGTGTAGAGGGGTGTGGTGTGTGGTGTATGTAGAGGGGTGTGGTGTATGTAGGGGGGTGTGGTGTATGTAGGGGTGTGTGGTGTGTGTAGAGGGGTGTGGTGTGTGGTGTATGTAGAGGGGTGTGGTGTATGTAGGGGTGTGTGGTGTATGTAGGGGGGTGTGGTGTATGTAGGGGTGTGTGGTGTGTGTAGAGGGGTGTGGTGTGTGGTGTATGTAGGGGGGTGTGGTGTATGTAGGGGGGTGTGGTGTATGTAGGGGGGTGTGGTGTATGTAGGGGGGTGTGGTGTGTGTAGAGGGGTGTGGTGTGTGTAGGGGGGTGTGGTGTATGTAGAGGGGTGTGGTGTATGTAGGGGGGTGTGGTGTATGTAGGGGGGTGTGGTGTGTGTAGGGGGGTGTGGTGTATGTAGGGGGGTGTGGTGTATGTAGGGGGGTGTGGTGTATGTAGAGGGGTGTGGTGTATGTAGGGGGGTGTGGTGTATGTAGGGGGGTGTGGTGTATGTAGGGGGGTGTGGTGTATGTAGGGGGGTGTGGTGTATGTAGGGGGGTGTGGTGTGTGTAGAGGGGTGTGGTGTGTTTAGAGGGGTGTGGTGTGTGGTGTATGTAGAGGGGTGTGGTGTATGTAGGGGGGTGTGGTGTATGTAGGGGGGTGTGGTGTGTGTAGAGGGGTGTGGTGTGTGTAGAGGGGTGTGGTGTGTGGTGTATGTAGAGGGGTGTGGTGTATGTAAGGGGGTGTGGTGTATGTAGAGGGGTGTGGTGTATGTAGGGGGGTGTGGTGTATGTAGGGGGGTGTGGTGTGGCTAGCTGCTTTCTCACCATCAGTGGCCTTCAGGCTGTACACCAGGCCCACAGCTAGGTAGCCTTTAGCTCGGAACTCCGCTGCCTTTTCATCCATGTCAAGCACCATCTTAGCAAAGCGTTCCCCCTCTTCCAGCTGTAGGGCATTCGCACGCACGCACGCACGCACGCACGCAGGCGTCTTGGTAAATTGCATATATATATATAACATATATATAGATATATTCTATTCATTGAAAGGGCCCTCACCCAATGAAGAGTTCCGATACAGAGCTTGACTGCAAGTAAGGGGAGGGTGGGGTCATCCGGCTTCAAGCGGATACACTCCTTCAACACCTTCACTGCTCTCGCCGACTACACACACACACACACACACACACACACACACACACACACACACACACACACACACACACACACACACACACACACACACACACACACACACACACACAGGGTCACGACACAGCTGGAGAATGACACGAGCGACACGTGGGTGGTCCGGTGATGGAGGGACACTTACCTTCCCTGCTGCCATTAGTGAGAGAGCAAGCTGGTACCACAGGTGAAACTCCTCAAAAGCAAATTTCATGGCTCTCTCCAAACACTGCAAACAGCAGCACAACATCAGATATATCATGTGCTTATTTCCAGCGAGTGCCAGACTGACTTCATATAACTGACAGTTCTGGCTTCAGGCCTGAAATTCCACAGCGTTGTTTATCTTGGCAGTGTCAGTCACTTAAGTCAACTACAAAGATCAGATTAAAGATCAAAGTACAGGAATTACTGTACGCTGCACTTTATTCATTTAAACTGATTTCACATAACAGATTTAGATTTTTGTTTGCTCATTCACCTTGCACTGACTGAAGAAATGAGGGTCGTGACCTCATATTCATGTTCAATCACATGTAAGGGACGTGACCTCATATTCAATCACATGTAAAGGACGTGACCTCATATTCATGTTCAATCACATGTAAAGGACGTGACCTCATATTCATGTTCAATCACATTTAAGGGACGTGACCTCATATTCATGTTCAATCACATTTAAGGGACGTGAACTCATATTCAATCACATTTAAGGGACGTGACCTCATATTCATGTTCAATCACATGTAAAGGACGTGACCTCATATTCATGTTCAATCACATGTAAGGGACGTGACCTCATATTCATGTTCAGTCACATGTAAGGGGCGTGACCTCATATTCATGTTCAGTCACATGTAAGGGACATGACCTCATATTCATGTTCAGTCACATGTAAGGGACGTGACCTCATATTCATGTTCAGTCACATGTAAGGGACGTGATCTCATATTCATGTTCAGTCACATGTAAGGGACGTGACCTCATATTCATGTTCAATCACGTAAAGGATGTGACCTCATATTCATGTTCAATCACATTTAAGGGTCGTGACCTCATATTCATGTTCAGTCACATGTAAGGGTCGTGACCTCATATTCATGTTCAGTCACATGTAAGGGTCGTGACCTCATATTCATGTTCAGTCACATGTAAGGGTCGTGACCTCATATTCATGTTCAGTCACATGTAAGGGACGTGACCTCATATTCATGTTCAGTCACATGTAAGGGATGTGACCTCATATTCATGTTCAGTCACATGTAAGGGATGTGACCTCATATTCATGTTCAATCACATGTAAGGGTCGTGACCTCATATTCATGTTCAATCACATGTAAGGGACGTCCTCTGCGCCGTCTCACCTCAGAGAGCATCTCGTACTGACCCCGGCGGCCCAGGGCAATAGTGAGCAGGTCGTACACCACCGATGCACTCTGCAGACTGATCACGCGGTCGTTATTGTGTTCGGGAATCCTGCTCAGGACAGCGTCTCTGTTAGCCTGTGGGGGGAAAAAGAGAGATAGAGGTGGATTATACTCCCAACACACAGGCACAAACGCGTGCTGTCCAGCTGAAGATGTTTTATCTGTTATATGTACAAAAGAGAATAATAATCCAAAATAAAAGTAGGACAGGAATCTAAACAAGGACTGTCAGTATCACCAATATTGGTGCTCTGGTGGTAGTGGTAGAGCCCTTACTCACCATGGACTCGCTGATCAATAGCAAGAGCAAAGCTTCCTCTGTGTTCTCCTGGGGACAAAACAGGCTGAGAGAGAGAGAGAGAAAGAGAGAGAGAGAGAGAGAGATCTATTAATTTCTTCCACATTCTGATTTAGGAGCAGCACTGTGTGTGACAGGGCCTTACTTTTCCCCAGAGTACATGCGGGGCCGTTGGCTGAGGGTGTAATCCCGGCTGTAGGCGTTAGGGCAGAGAGAGTCGTCCAGGGGAGATTGGGGGGGTGGATCCTCTAAAGGACTCCAGTAACTTTGCTCACACATGCCCCTCAACAGGATCTCAGCTAGCTGTCTGGCAATAGTCTACACACACACACACGCACACGCACACGCACACACACACACACACACACACACACACACGAAACGTGATTAATGAAAGTCATCTATGCAAGTTCTTTGCACTGAAGCTTCTTTTAATCATATAATATCTCTCCAAACACTCCATTGTGCCTTGTATGAAATACATCTCTTTGATGCAAAAATTCAGGATGAATCTAAAATGCACTCCAACCTTTGCAGAACGTGATGTGACCTTTTGAATGCACATGTCCAACTGTTCAATCTTTCAGTACTTTTTGCACAACTTAACAGCAAAATTCACAGCAGGAGTTGTGAATGGGAGGTGAGAGGCACCCAAGTGTCATGTCAGACCATTCAAAACCGTTTACATCAGAGTAGTCTTCATGCCCCACCAGGGTACCTGATCACACCACCAGGCACAGACGTCACTGTCTTGTTTTGTGTCCTATCAACAAATCACTTAGCATAGTCACACCAGCTTTGTCAAACACCGTTTCATGACTCCATTCTCATACAGATGTTCACACCAGCTTTGTCAACACCGTTTCATGACTCCGTTCTCGTACAGATGTTCACACCAGCTTTTACTGCCCACACCGCCTGGGCGCCGCCAACCTCTAGCCCTGCTCCTCGTTTAAGTCTGTTCTGCGTTCATGACCACCGACGCTCATTTATGCTACGCTGGCTTCCTCTGCTGAAGTTCGTGATAGTTTCATTAAACTCTTCAGGTGGAGACTTGTGTGTGCGTGCTGCCTTTTTTCCGGCACATTCTTCACCTGCGTCAGCTGACTTTTATAAACTGGAAACCAATCAGTTGTTCATTGTAAGATACTGGTCATATATTCTCTTTTGTACATGTACTATTGCTCATTGTTGTAATAAGATTAAACAGAAGTTCTGGAGTAAACGTCAGAATACTTAATTATTAAAATGATCTATTTGTGCAGCCCCGTCTCACCATGCGGAGGTTCTGTGTGGTCCTGGTCTCAACAGCTCGGAGGATCTCTCTGAAGCGTCCGACACCAGATGTCAAGTTTCTGTGGCAGGACAAAAACAGTCATTACTGAAGCTTATACAGATTCACTACAATGAACCCTGAAGCATCATTGCCTATCAAACGTTGTCCTATGAACACTCACACCCACAGTAGACGAAAAGGGGGGGAAAGGTTGAGAAGACAAGCTTTAAGTGTTCCCACATTTTCTTCTTAAAAAGCAGGTGTGTGTTAATTATAGAAAACATAAGCATGGGAACGATTGTGCAGGCAGTGCACACGTCTGTACACGTGTGTGTGAGCAAGAGCTAACAGAGTTAGAGAAAATATGACTCCATCCATCCATCCATCCATCCATCCATCCATCTCGTTTTTCTCACGGTTTATATCGTCATGCCATCTCCCAAAAGCTCCAACCGTTTATCTGAGACAGGTGATGTTCACCTCTCATTGCTAGAGTCTTGGCTTCAAGTCCCTCTCTGGGTTTCCATGTTCTCCCACTGTGCAAAAACACTGAGGTGTGTGTCCTGGTGTGAGTATGTGTGTGAGAGCTGTGTGTTGATTGTAAACAGCCCTTGGAATCTCTGAGAAAGGCGCTATACAAAGAGAACTCATTCACTCGATATGAAATGAAAATCTTACTTCTTCTAATGGGGGGAATAACAGAAAACGTCCATTTGATTGGATTCAAGGCTGATGGATGCAGTTGGGAACGCTCAGGCTCAAAGTTCCCCGTCAACTCACCAGTTTCAGTCCGACGTACACACACATCCTGACACACACTCGCCCGTTCCGGTCTGACGCGCACACATCCTGACACACACTCGCCCGTTCCGGTCTGATGCGCACACGTCCTGACACACACTCGCCCGTTCCGGTCTGACGCGCACACACCCGGACACACACTCACCCATTTTTAAAGTGAATAATGTGGGCCCTCTGCAGCCCAGTCTCCAGGAAGTATCCAAGCTCCTGCTCCTGTGAGACGGGTCCGGGTTTGGGGCTGCGGTTCTGTATTCCAGCACTGAGAGCCTGTTAGTGCAACCAAAACAGGACACAAGCCCTTACTACACTGAGATCACACACACATGATACAGTCTCGGGACTACAGACCACAGAGTCTTTCACACTTTCTGTGGCCATGGAGACCGGCTGGAGAACATCACGACGAGGCTGCACAGCGAGGCTGCACATGTCATTGGTTAATCAACAATGACCTTTTGGATTACGGACATTGACATAGCGTTCGTAGCTATAAGGGAATGTTTGTGAGTATCAAAGTAAAGTTTGTGAGCATTAGATTCAAAAGGTATCCTACGGGAGGAATGAAGGACAATGGAGGGGTGCAGACGAGGGCCATCATAATGAAGTGCAGTTTTCTTAATGGGCCCGACAGCTCAATCAATCAGTGTGATGAAGGCTGAAAACAGCCACTACCCAGGACTCGACCCAAGGTCACACAGGAAGTACCCATGAGTCCTGACCACTGAACCAGAGCCAGCAGTCAGAGCATACAACCCTGCTGAGATGGTCTCCGTCACTATCAGTACCAGCAACTTTATTGGCTCAAACCTACGAGCTGGAGAAGGTTAAAAACCCGTCTGTTCCTATGGGAGGATGCCGTGATGCAAAAAGAAATAACAAGATGCCTTTTTGCCTTTACTGACAGTGGTGGTCAACACAGGAAAATAATGAAGTCAACTGGATGAAAAGAGCAGAAAAAAAGGGGTAAAAGAGTGATAGTCCGAAACCTGAAAACTCATCCGAAGTTAAAACCTAAAATAGGACCAGTCTGTATCTGATGGCTGGTAGTGTGTAGGTGTAGCTCAGATCTTACTGTTACCATTCGGCTGACTTTGCAAGCGGTTACCACGTGTGGTGCATACAGTTGACAAGCGGTTACTGCATTTGGAGTACAATGGGCTGTAGTCGAACTAGTCACATGTCGAATTGCACATCATCCTTTCCAAGCAACTTCAGATTGAAAAGAAGCAATTCAAAAACAACCAAAGCAGAAAAGGAGCAAATCAAGTTGTCCTATTCACTGAATTAATAAATATATACTACATACTTATTCTGTAGTACTTATTTTTTATGCATAAATGTCATTTCTGCTACATAAACTAATCTGCAACACACACACACACACACGTATATATTTGCAGCATTTGTCATGTAATTTTACAGCTGTCTGTCTTTCTTTCTTCTGTCCATCTGTCTGTCTCTCTCTGTCCATCCAATTTCTTCATGTGCTCTAGCCGTTTATTCATTTTCCAGTCGCAGCCGTATGCCATTTTCAAATGAGTTACGTAAACTTACACTGGAGATGATATCTCACTGTATTTTTGCAGCAGAGATTTTTGTGGAGAGATTCGTATCTGCTGACAAAGCAAAGCAAGTCTAATTCAGTACGGCAGACTGAGCCGTTTCTGTGTGCTTCATGCAGCAAGGTAACCCATTCTTGCCTAATCAGTGTTTGGGGTTGATCAGAGTTTCGAATCATCTCTCTTCACTGTTGGCAGGACACCGGACTCATGGTAGTGCTCAGCCTTTCTTCTCCGGACAATCATCTGTCCAGATGTCCCAACAGTCTGAAGGAGCTTCATCAGAGAAAATAACTTCACCCCAGTCCTCTGCAGTCCAGTCCCTATTCTTCCTGCAGAATGTCAGTCTGTCCTTGATGTTTTTCTTGGAGAGAAGTAACTTCTTTGCTGCCCTCCTTGACACCAAGCCATCCTCCAAAAGCCTTTGTCTCACTGTGCGTTCACATGCACTCACACCTGCCCTCTGCCGTTCCTGAGCTCTGCACTGGTGCTGGTCCGATCTCATAGCTGCATCCACTCTCCTTGAAGTTCTTGATGATTGGGTAAACGGTTTATTGGGGTGCTGGTCTTACAAGCAGCACTGTCCTTGCTTGTGAAACATTTCAGATGCAATGATGACTGCACAGGTTTCCATGGAGTTAACCATGGTTAACAGAAGAAAACCTAAAAGCAACACTACCCTTTTAAAGCAACCAACCTGCTCTTCCAATCAGCATGACAGAGTGATGTCAGCTGTTTTATCCTATCTTAACCTTTTATCCGGAGCTAACAAGGTCATCACAGAAATTATGTTAGCAGGCTTTTTGTAGGGCTGAAATGCAGTGGGTGGAATGCAGTAATTTTCATGACAGGGAATGACTTTGCAATTAAATGCAATTAATCTAAATCATTGAGGCAGCAAACGTTGTGAAAACCAAAAAAAAGATCACTCATCCCCAAAGACCAAAAATGGCTTCTGCTCAAAACAATTTCCTTTTACAGCTATGTCTGTGTAATCCTTGGAGATTTTACATTTCCCCAAACTAGAACTTAATCATCTGTACATCTTTTTTGTAGAGTACAGTACAAACCCAAAGGCATAGCGATATCACATCATGCTCCTCTTTCTCTAGAATCGATGTCTCCAGATCATCCTACACATTTTAGACCCTGGGGATTAAACCCCTTCTATTCTCAGATTACAAATTTACTGAGTCAGATGAGGCTCTTCAGGGCAGGAACACCATACCAGTGTTTCATCATGCTCACTTGGAGACGCTAATGCTTACGTGACCAAACCAGTTTTGTATCCAAAAGGGAAAGAGAAGATTCAACCACACTGGAAGGACTTTCAGAAAGTACTGCAAACTCAGATATGATTTGTGCTGCAACTTCTACTTCAGAGCTCTGAAAATACAAAGATTGTTCTGCGAACTGTGTTTGTCCTGGCCTCCACAACCCTAGACCAAGCCAAGTTTAATGTGGCTTATCAAACACGTTTACACATTTGTTTATTCGATAACTTGGTGGAAGAAATACAGACTAACATGCAATTACTTTTTCCGATGTTGACAAATATACACAACGTAAGTCTCCCCACGTAAGCCCCCCAGCACTCATGCTGACGTCCTGTCTTTCGTCGATTTAAACACAATATCTGCTCTCTCCTAGATTCACGAAAAACTTAGTGAAACTGATCTCATGCGAACGGCTGTACTCAAGAGGCCAGTGGGAACAGGAACTGGGTCCGTCATTTGCTGCAGGCTCATCTGCACGTATCTCACACAAACTGATGAATCATTCCTTTGCGCCGGGCAGGGGCTGATACACATCAACACTGTGCACCTTCTCTACATGTACGAACTACATTAGCAAGAAGATCTCAAGACCTAGATCTAACCTGCGATTGTTGCACACTGCTGCTATGCTCTGCTCATGTGAAATGAAAATGTGAAATGTGCCATATTTGTCAATTGTGATTTTTAACCGCAATCGAATTTTGTCCTCCGCATTTACCCACCTGCGCAATTAGAACACACACACACACACACACACACACACACACACACACACACACACACACACACACACACACACACACCTGGAACGCACCTCAGTCATGGCCTCAGGCCTGGGAATCGAACCCATGACCCTCTGGTCACAAGACCAGTTCCCTACCACCAGGCCATGACTCCCCCATGTCCTTGTTTACATAGTTTCTGCAAACTTGTTTTTTAATTTACTGAGCAAGTCTTATGATACAGTAATTGATCCAGACCCCCTATTCTCAGTGAAAAGCCAGAAAATGTAGGTGCTTAAATAAATCGCTGTATGCTTGATTGTATTTGACTTCGCATCCTCATGTAGAAAATTACAAAAGACAACAATAATAAAAGTGTATAAACAAGCTTCACTAAGTCCAGAAGGCAGCTGGAGTCCTTCTAAGAACCAAAAAGGTCAGACTGTAGTAACCCATACAACAGTAGTCATTCAATAGTGTCATTCTGTAGTAATAATACTGTAATCAGTGATGTCAGTAACGCGTTACTTAGTAACGCGTTACTCTAATCTTACCACTTTTTTCGGTAACGAGTAATATAACGCGCTACTATTTCCAGCCCAGTAATCAGATTAAAGTTACTTATCCAAATAACTGTGCGTTACTATTTTTATTTTCCCTAGTAAAATATATATTTTGCTTTCTTCTTGGTCAGTTCTACTTTTGTGTCTGACCGTAGCGCTCGACTCCGCACGCTGCGCGCGACCCTGTGAGAGCGCGAGCACGTTTTACAAGTCATTTTTTGCAGTGTCCTCCCGAAACGATATGTGGTAGTATAAAGAAATACCCCTCAAAAACAGGGGAAGGGACATTTACCTGAAAAATTTTAATGTTGCTTTGTGTTCCACGTTTGAAAAGTGCTGGAATTTTGACTAACGTCACCTACTTTAAAATGCTTAAAATTGTAATGGTATTTCGTTTCACAAGCTGTCTGACTGAACAGTTCGCTTGTATTACGTTTACAAATAAATTTACAAATAATACCACGCAGCTACACAAACGTAATGTCAGGAGATACTGTAGCGACTCCTACTCCTCACGGCGAGTCTTGCCCTTTAAGTAACACTGGGGGGGCGGCGACGGCGCGCACCAGGGTTGCGTTATCAATAAAGTTTCCCTCCTCTGGATTTTTGGATTAAGCAGTTTCTGCCTCGGTTACCGAACCTGCTTCAATACATTGTTACTGTTAAAAATGCACTTCCAATAAAGTGAGTATTGGAAAAATTTATTTTGCTGCTGAATGTAACTATTAAAGTAACTTGTAATCTAACGCAGTTACTTTTAAAATCAAGTAATCAGTAACGTAACTAAGTTACTTTTAAAAGGAGTAATCAGTAATCAGTAATCGGATTACTTTTTCAAGGTAACTTAGCCATCACTGACTGTAATGATCCCACAGTAATCATGCGATAATAATCATTCTGAAGTAATGATACCGCAGTAATCATTCCATAGCAGGGGTCACCAACGTGGTGCCCGCGGGGACGTTATGAGTCGCCCGCAGGCTTGTTTTAAAAACAGCTCACTATATTGCCATGCACCAAAGCGCTGCATCGTTTATGTTTTTGCTGCTATTAGCGATGGTCCGCGGTTGCTAGCGGTCTTCCCGCTTAGCAATTGACACGCGCACATGAACCCCCCCCCCCCCCCCCCCCCAACTTCAAAAAGGTTGGTGACCCCTGTTCCATAGTAATTATCCTGTAGTAAATATTCCACAGTAAACATTCCATAGTAATCATTCCATAATAATCATTCCACAGTAAACATTCCATAGCAATTATCCTGTAGTAAACATTCCATAGTAAACATTCCACAGTAAACATTCCATAGTAATCATTCCACACTCCACAGTAACTCAATATCATCAGCACTGCACTGTGCCCATCAAATTTGTACTGGTTACATTTCTTTACTGACACACTACACACATGTATATCCTGCTCATCAGAAGGGGAGTGAGCTCACTTCGTATTATGAGTCTATTTAGAGCCCAGGGTGTGGTTATCTGTCAGAACCTAAGAAAAGACCTGATAAATGAGCTCACACAGCCCTGTGCTACCCTTACATGAAACATCCCGCTACAACTTCTTTTTCCTTTAACTAGGCAAACACATTATGACTATTATACTTAAAAAAAAAAAAAAATTTTAATGGGGTGCGGTCGACTGATGATGAATAAGCTGATAAGTGAAATAGCAGATATCTTCTACTGGGCCGTTTCCTCCTGATAAAATTGAACATCTGTGGAGATTTTCTCCATTTTTGATTCTTAGAGGCGATAAACTTTAAAATTTGGGTTCTTATTATGATATCTTTAAAAATAAGAAATGAACATGATTTTATTTTTAAGTAAATAAGTACAAGTAAGTACAAACAGTCAGCAATCTTTAACCACAAGGTCCGGACTAAAACCATATGACTCAATAACCAAATCCACTTCACAATCCTTCAAAGTCCAGACTGTGTTCGATTAGGAACAGTTTGATTTTCATAAAACAGTTTTATCTGATCTGTCTAATAAACAACTGCACAACTTACAAATAACAAGCAGGAGGCAGAAAATACCTTTTCCATTTCTTGGAGGTAGAGTAGAGCAATATCTCCAGACTTCTCATAGCAGGTGATGATCTCCTGATCACGATCCACTGTGCGGTTAGAAATGGAGGGAGAGGCAGCAGGCAGTTTCTCCAGGCAAAGACCTTAGGGCAAGAAAGCAGCAGAAGTAGTTAGACCTCAGATCTTGGACCTCAGATCAACAGTAGGTGGTCCAATAAGAAGTCAAAATGCTTCTGTCTAAGGTTCTTCCCTATAATATGTAGATTGCTGGTGGCCCGAACACCAAGACTCTAAAATGTCTGCTCTCTCTGGGTGGCAAGAACGCTCTCTTCTTCTATTATTTAGTGCAGTGCTAACTGATTACGTGCTTATTTGACAGTGTAGAGTTTTTCAGTTACAGATCAGATGTAAACAGTAAGGCCTCCGCAATACACAAACTTACAACACACAAATTCACCTTTACATGAGTGGCAACGTTCTGGAGGGAGTTGGGAAGAGAGAACTTGAGAGAACTTCTTATTGAACTTTATTTATAGCCTTATTTATAAGAAAATGCATGATAGGTATGTGAATGTAGGGAATAAATATAGCTATATATGGGATCACTATTTTACGTGTATTTCAGCTTACGCAATGGTTGGTACATATTGTACTGGATGTGTATGGCAGAGCAGGAATGACTATACTGGACAATATGTATTTATGGAATACCATAACGGTGGCTTGATATTTGTAACAATGCTGTACTTTTTTTTATCTGGTAATAGGTTAAAATCATTCCAGTCTTTACTGAATGGGTTTTTCTGCATTTTGGCTGTGGTTGTAGATATTAAAATTCCAAAAAAGAATTTTTAAAGGGTGAAAGGAGTTTACAGCCCAGATGTTACAGTTGGAGGGTTTCGGAGAGTCTCCCCATATGCATTTCTGGAACTAGCGAGCGTGAGGCGGTTTTAAAGGTTTAAGGATCTCACGTCAAGAATATGTAGCAAAGCGATACAGTCAGAGTCCGACACTGCACAGGTGTGTCTCAACAGCAGGGCTAAAACTGTAATGATCCATCAGCAAAAGCAGAAATGACAGCTTCACCGGCCTCTGCATGAGTACACGCTCACACATACGGTTTGAAACACAATGCAGTTGTTTATATAGATGGCCTCCAAAAACAACACGATTAAATTACACCACTAAAGAGATCACTAAAGACCGATCTTTCTCATTTCACTTCACACGTCACTGGAAGGCAAAGCTGACTAACCCATTCAACAGCAGTGTTGATGCACCTGTATCTCATTAAGAAAGACATGCATACACACAGTAATATCCTCATGTATATACACACATAATAATATCCTCATTCATATACATAGTAGGCTAATATCCTTGTGCATATAAACATGGTAATATCCTTTTGGGTAATCCGAATATTACACAAAATACTAGGTGTGCAAGTGCTGTGGTTTCTATAATGTGCATTGTTACTGACCACTAACAAATAAAAATTACACTCCAACCTAAAATACAGAAACCTTCTTGCAATGTGTACTTTATGAAGCAGACTATGTGAATGAGCCAACTGTGTTCAGCTGTGGTTTAAAACTGCACACAGTCCATGTGTTACTTCCATTTCTTAATGATACGACATAGGTAAGGTGCAGTGAACTGGATGAACCCCATGTGAAAAGTGCATTTATGATGCTGTTTACTAAATGTCATTGATAAGCCTATAAGAATTTCAATATAACAAAAGCATATTGAATTATTCATAAATAAGTCCTTAAACACAATCTCACAATTAAATGAAATGGAAACAAGACCTATAACCGTGGTTTACACGCATAATTAGTCACAAAGCATGATTGGTCACAAATTATGTCTCAGCCAGGGTATCTGCACATTTTTAAATCTCAAATTCAATGACTTTTAAGACCTTTTTAATACCTCTCACAAGAAAAAATAATACTATTACTGGGGATGCAGGTGTGTTCCACATCGTTGACGGGTGGGGGGGGGGGGGTTGGCGAACGAAAATTGTTGACGTTGTTGAGGCCGTATACTCCAACGCTAGGAATCTAGCACTAGGACCCTGGAGCGGTTATTTTCTGCATTAGCGCTAGATTCGGCAAAGTTCACATCGCGCCAGAACAACTTAACAACACACACTTATAATAATTTAATGCCTCCCCTCATAAAATTCCAGACATTTTAAGACATTTTTAGGCCTTGAATATGGAAAACTAAATTTAAGACATTTTAAGACTTTTTAAGGACCCGCGGGTACCCTGGTCTCAGCCCCTCTGGCCCCACCCTATCAGTCTGAACCCCAGAAGAAGCAGTTGCAAATCAGTACACAAATCAAGAAGCAGTTGCAAATCAGTACACAAATCAGTTTTGCTGCAAGAAGTGTTGCAAGAGTCAAGGAGGGCAGTTGTGTCATGTTTAAGTGGTTACAAATTCAAAAATGTGGATGCAACCCCAAAAATGTATTTTAAAACAATTATATTTATCTTCACATATCTTCTGATGTGTCACATTTCTATTCTACAAGTTTTCATATTCAAAACACAAGTAGACATTCTCTTTCAGTTCTCACACTGAAATTACACATACATATTTCATTCTTTAAATTCTCACATTTGAGAAAAGTTAAATGAGAAGACTTCCTGATCTTCCTTTGGAAAGAAGAAGTCTTTTTACCAGCATTTCAGGAATACAGTGTCTCAGAAAAAATAGTGTAGCATTAACCTTGAGAAAGTACATGACGTGACTTTTCCTGAAGTGACAACAGTCCAAGAAATCATTCCTAAGTTGTCACAGTCAAAGGCAGTATTCATCTGTGGATTATTCTTGGTTATAATCCACAAATATAACTATTTGCCTAATTTCAATACAGAATTAATCAAAGAACAATCATCACTCCTCACCTCGTTCACCATTTTGTGAATGCTTCTTATTTTGACCTCATTCACATCCTGCCATTTCTCCTCTGAAATCCAATTGCTTATGTGATGCATAATATGCAAATCAGCTCATGTAACACCCACCTGCCTGTGTATTTGCTATTATATATTTTTTTCTGCTATGCAAAAGATGGATGCTGCCTTGAAAAGTCAAATTCTGAATGGTGTCCTGCATGAATCAATCAGGTGTAAACCGGGTTCATGCAACCAACAATTAAAAAATACAATAAAATTTTTTTAAGATATAGGTTTGTGTTGTGCTGTATTTGTCCTCAAACTACCTCAATTGTGCATATATATATATATATATATATATATATATATATATATATATATATATATATATAATTTGAGGGCAAATACAGCCCAGGCAGACCGGTCACCCATTTTTATCATTCACTCTGATAAAAAATTCCCTTTGATTCACTCCTACATGGAGAACAACATAATCTGACCAGCAGAGGGCGCTGCACTCACCTTTGGTGGCATAGGCTTCTGCTATCATAGACAGCCGGTAGACCGGTGCACCGACCAGCTGCATGTCGTCTAGGCTGAGGCGTGCGTAATGGTTCAGAGCGTCCGAGTAGTCCCCCTCCACATAACACAGCTTAGCCATCAGCAGACTGGCCTCCTGTAGGTACTCCGGCTGAGCAGAGATACACAACTTCATAGACTACTCCACCATTTACAGTGCTGACTCCAAATCTCCTGATCTAAGTGTTTTGATAACATGCTGATGTCCATGAGACGAAAAGGGCTTCCACACTTACCTTCAGGTCCAGGGCAGCACTGAGGTGTTTGCGTATCTCGACTAGCCGAGGTCGCGGGGTCCTAGGGCTGGTGCCCTGCTTGATGGGGTTCTCTTTAAGGTACTGCTGAAGTTTGGCCTCACCCAGCAGAAGTTCCCCCAAGTCATCTGAACCAAAAGAGCAGAAAGATTTTGCACCCACTGCAGCAACACAGCCCTAATGCTAATCCTTCAACTGTCAGCAGTCCCACTGAGTCAGAGACCCCTATTAGATCACTCACAAAGCCTCAGTGAGAGACCTCAATTACATCACACAGACCAACTCAAAAACCCTTATTAGATAACCCACACAGACTCAGAGAACCCTATTACATCACCCAGACAGACTCAGAGAACCCTATTACATCACACACACAGACTCAGAGAACCATATTACATCACACACACAGACTCAAAGAACCCTATTACATCACTAAAGAGTGACTCAGCCAGAGAACCCTATTACATCACATACACTGACTAAGAGAACCCTATTACATCAGCCACACAGACTCAGAGAACCCTATTACATCACCAAAGACTGACTCAGCCAGAGAACCCTATTACATCACCCACACATACTCAGAGAACCCTATTACATCACACACACTGACTCAGAGAACACTATTACATCACCAAAGACTTAGCCAGAGAACCCTATTACATCACCAAAGACTTAGCCAGAGAACCCCATTACATCACCCACACTGACTCAGAGAACCATATTACATCACTAAAGAGTGACTCAGCCAGAGAACCCTATTACATCACCCATACAGACTCAGAGAACCCTATAACATCACTGAAGAGTGACTCAGCCAGAGAACCCTATTACATCACCCACACCGACTCAGAGAACCCTATTACATCACCCATACAGACTCAGAGAACCCTATTACATCACTGAAGAGTGACTCACCCAGAGAACCCTATTACATCACCCACACCGACTCAGAGAACCCTATTACATCACCCAAACTGACTCAGAGAACCCCATGACATCACTAAAGTGTGACTCAGCCAGAGAACCCTATTACATCACTTGTACCAACTCAGAGAACCCTATTATATCACTAAAGAATGACTCAGCCAGAGAACCCTATTACATCACCCTCACCGACTCAGAGAACCCTATTACATCACCCACACCGACTCAGAGAACCCTATTACATCACACACACCAACTCAGAGAACCCTATAGTACATCACTGAAGAGTGACTCAGCCAGAGAACCCTATTACATCACCCACACAGACTCAGAGAACCCTATAACATCACCCAGCCCATCTCTCACACCAAATCCTATTATATCACCCATTACTGAATACAATTGTAATCAATGGCAATAATAATAAGATTGATTTGTATAGTGCCTTTCTCAGTTCCAAGATTACGTTCCATAAAGCAGACACAAAACTCAACAGGTGAAAACAATACAGACAAAACACAACAAGACAATACAGATACAATGCAAATCAACAATACCAACTAGCACTGCTTCAAAAAATTGCAATTTTGAGAGAAAAGATTTCATTTCAGATTTAAAAGAGGAAAGTGACAGACAGAAATGAAGTGATTGCAGTAAAGTATCCCATAATATGGGGCCAAAATTATTACATTAGGTTCCACATCCACTTAATATTGACATTACAATTCTTATTCTTGTGTCCAAGAATAAAAAGGACAGGTGGGACAGCTAGACAAGTGTTGTCAGTATGAAATGTAGATTAGAGTTTCTGGTCAGCAGTTAAATGTTTTTGATATTTTAAGATAAACCAGTGCGAGTTATAGCAGAATAGTACCAAGTAAAAAGTAAAAGTGACTAATGCTGACAACGGCTAACGAGCAACTGAAATTCAATGTCAAATACCGCAGAACAGCTCATTCTTGTCAGCATGACCAGACTGGAATTTACGAGTTTTTGTACTAATGCCCCAAAAATGATATTTTGTGTGACTCCAATATAGACAAAAAAACTGAAGAAAAGGTAAACAAGGAATTCATTATAAAACAGGAAGTACAAAGGCAGAAAACATCCAGCTACTTTGCTGCTCAGCGCTGGAAAACTAGCGTTAGCAGTTGTTTTTCTAACCAACTAGCACAACTAGTTAACTAGTGTTATAGAAATAATGTGAATATTCGCCACAGCTACAAATACTGTTTGGATATTGTTGGTTAAACATCTAGTGGGACCGTGTGCGCTGCACAGGCCATAAACACTGATGCTAACTCACTAATGCGCTAGCTGGGACAGGGGGGTAAATGGTCGTTTATGGTCCTACACCACTGACCGTTGGAGATTAGCTTGACTGACAGCTGCCGTACGAGCTCTGGTATCTTGTCCCACTGTCCCTCCGAGCGACAGCGCTCTATCTCCGTCTCTAACCGAGACCCAGACTTTCTAGCTGTCATCTTACGGTCCTCCCAGCGCTGCTGGCCGCGGCTCCGTGAGCGCAGCTGAAGTGCGGCGGGCACGCGCGGCGCCTCCCCGCCAGCAGGGGGCAGCCGAGCGGTCACGCGGGAAGACGTGCATTATGGGAAATGTAGTTTCTGATCGACGTATCCTGGCGTGGTTGGAGGAATTCCCATCAAACGGAGGATAAACTGTTGAGAAGGTTTGAGAAACCTTTGAGAAACCTTTGACGTTAGCTAGCCAGCCGTGGCACCCTCAAGGTAACGTGGAGCACTTTGTCGCATAGCTGTATTTAACGTATTTAACGTATTTAACGTGGCGAGAAGGCAACCCGAACTATTGGACTTAGCTGGGTAGCTAGGCCGCTAACCCCAGCTAGCTGCGCTTCTGTATCGATGGACAGTTCAATAGCGCTCAGCCCAAATATGCGCACACATTTACCTCACGTATTTGAACAAAAGTAACTTCATAACGTAGATATGCGCATTTGAGTTAAGATTATTAAACAGTTCAGTAATTTAGCTAGTAGTCAAGGTCAGATATGGACATTTGACAGCAGTGGCTACCGTGAGCTGATCCTTCTGACTCTGTAACTTCTCTAATATGTTTCTAGCTTCAGTATTTGCACCAACTAGCTGGCATGTGTGTTTTAAAATACTTTAATAAAAACACATGATGACCCGAGTGTACACACTCTCTTCAATAACGTTACCTAGCTAAAACAGAGAGGTGAGTGTAAGCTGAAGATGTTGAGATGAGATCTACATAGTTACTGGTTTAACCTTTGAGGTTAGAAATATGGGATCATTAATCCTGCTTTTGACTGCCAGTGTTTCCACTAATATTACAAACGTCTGATAATGTTGTCTGATCATTTTTCAAGGTAATATTTTTGATAATGCGAGTTTTTAGAACAAAGGAATATGATCAACCTTCCTAAACCAGAGAAGACCTGTATTGACACATCTAAGTTTTAGGAGAATTTTACAGAAATCAGTAAATGGATTTAAGTTATTGTTTTGTGTAAAATGTTAAAATCTTGATTATAGTTCTTTTTAAAATATAATCTGTTCTGAATACTAAGATTATTCTATGGGAAGTCAAGTGATGTCACGGTAATGATCGTATAATAAACTGTAACAGTAGCCTAATGGGTCATCTTGTCCATCGTTGACAGGACTGGTTTGCCTGCTGCTGCCTACACCCACAGCCAGCATGTTCCTGACTTTAGCGCTGCTCCGAAAGGGGATTCCAGGCAAGCAGTGGATCGGGAAGTACCGCCGGCCACGTTTCATCACGTGGCAGATGAAGAGAAACACGGTGGCTCACCTGGAGCGTGAGGCAGAAAACGAATACTGGCTCAGCCGGCCGTACATGAACCTGGAGCAGGAGCGTGGACACGCCGCACTTCGCCGGCACCGCATCTGGACCAACATTAGAGATGAGAGGCAGGCCAAGTTTCCAGAACACAAGTATTTAAGCGATCACTTAAGTCACCTGAACATCACCAAAACCTGGACCAGCTGAAGACACGACCATATATTGACTGTCAACGTCACAGTTGTGTGTAATGTATGTGTTGTAGGGTTTGTGCTGTCTTTATAAAACATTTGCTCAGTGGTAGTGTTTCTTTCTTTTAAAAAAATACATAATTGATTGTTTTCCAACTTCACAAATCGGACACAAAAGTCATTGTGTTGAGTCACTGTCAACCGTTGGCCATCTTGAATTCTCAGTGGAAGTCATGATTGTCATGATACTGACCAAATAACTAACCTTACCCATGATTAGTACATAGCAGTGGTTGGTCAAAAGTTTAATAAAGGGAAGCATAACCCATCTAGAACCATAAAAGTTGATATGTTTGATAAATAGTGAAAAATAAATAGGCTCCTGTTTCTTCAAAGCTGTCTAGAAGGGCAATCTAGTTTTACATACTTGGGTATTTGAACACTGAAAACAGGATGTGCAGACATGCCCAGCGCAGGAGTGTGAGATCAATGAAAACCAGAACTGAAGATCACATTTTCATGATCAAGTGCTTTATGGTAATTTAACTTTGCATTCCTTGCACACTTTGAGTTACATGAGGATGGAAGAGATGGCACAAAGACAAGGAATGTGTTTGTGAGTATTTGGGAGATGGGGACATCTGGTGGCCAGAAGTGGAGATACAGTAACATAAACTAGCTCCATTGCTTTGAACATTACGTTTTCACAGACTTCATGAAGCCTCACATATAAGTCTAAGGAGAAATTTAATACAATGTTGTATATAGTGTACACCGTCCCTGTTCTCATCAAATTATAGTACAGATGCATTTTTGCAGAGTATTAAGATGCAATGGAGTTACAATTAAGGCAAATTTAATTTATTAGTTTATTAAGTGTTATGGTCACACAGCACCTCAGAAAACTTCACTATGGAAACAGGGTTATTAGGTTTGCTAAGAAACAAATTAACCCCATAAAATGTATTTCCCAGTGGTTTATTTAGCTACACCAAACACCAAAATTAACACAAAAGGACAGCCCCCCCAAATGAACAAATGTGAAATTGATACATTTCAAACTAGAAAGTAAAGTTTGTGAACAGACTTGACTTGAGTTGACGTTCTGTATTAGCATGAAAACTATGGCTAGGTTAACTGAAAATAATCAAGTTGTGAAGTATTATTTCTACAGAAGAATTGTTTGTGGAGAATTAATTTAGTGTGTTAGCAATTGAAGATAAAAATTAAAACAAGTGTAAATGGAGTAGACAAATAGGTTTAATCACATTAACAGTATTATGGATTAACAGTATATAGGCTGTAGTACAGAGGTGCATAAAAAAAAAAAAAGTTTGAATAATTTTTTAAGTAATGTATTTCACCTGATGGCTAATATATATATATGGCTACCAGATAAAGCCAACCTGAAAATCAAATGCAAGGTATTCATATGGTTCTGGGTTTATGATGACTGTCAAACTAGCATTAAGACTGGTTGAGCTGTTTCTCTAATCCAGCCCCAAAGCTTAACCCTAGAATACAAGAAGTTGTGACACGATGTCATTTGTGATGTCACAATGAACATTTTTAAGGATTTGTTACCACTTGCTGTTATTTTCCCAATCGAAAATGTTTCTGTCCAAGATTGCCTTCAAACGAGGCCTTGGCCTCCCAGCACAAATAAACTAAACCTAACTGCTACGTTTTGTAAAAATCACTATGTACCACTAGATGTCACTATACGTCAGGTTTACCCTATTAAGCTTCTAATAATTTCACAGAAGTTTAGGGCATGTAGTAAATGAGAGAAATGTATAAAAAGTTAGCATGGTAACTTGTCTTTCTTTAGCCATTTGTCACTAGTTAATGCCAATGGCTGAGGTAATAGTTAAGAATTAGAAAGTCATTGGCATTAGTTGCTGTAGGATCCAGTTATGTTAATGTTATTAGTTGAATGTCTGTAAAATTAATTTGATATTAACATGTGAAAAGTAACTTTCGTTGGCTTTCTTTTGTCCTCATTAGTGCACTTTAAAGTTCGCCTGTTTTTCGTCTTTTGAAACTCAAGTTTGCTTCTTTTGTTCCTTGCACATTTTACACTCATGACACAGCGTTTACAAGAAATTATTTCAACGAGGACAGGAGAATGTTAACTTTAAGTTTTATAGTTTAATAATTTTATTTAAATGATTTGAAAACAGATATTCTGAACGGTGCTCATCTCATCACATATGAGCAAGTGACATCCCATTCCTAATCCATAGGGTTCAATATGATGTTGTTCCACCCTGCAGTTAGAACAGCTTCACCTCTTCTGGGAAGGCTGTCCACAAGGTTTAGGAGTGTATTTATGGGGGTTTTTGACCATTCTTCCAGAAGCGCATTTGTGAGGTCACATACTGATGTTGGATGAGAAGGTCTGGCTCTCAGTCTCTGCTCCAATTCATCCCAAAAGGTGTTCTATCGGTTGAGGTCAGAACTCTGTGCAAGCCAGTCAAGTTCATCCACACCAGACTGCCACAAAGCTGGGAGCATGGAATTGTCCAAAATGTCTTGGTATGCTGATGCATTCAGAGTTCCTTTCCCTGGAACTAAGGGGCAAAGCCCGTGTGAATGGGTGAATGAGAGAGAGAGCGCGAGAAAGAGAGTGTGTGTGTGAATGGGAGAGTGTATGTGTGTGAATGGGAGAGAGAGAGAGAGTGTGTGTGTGTGTGTGAATGGGAGAGAGTGAGTGTGTGTGTGTGTGTGAATGGGAGAGAGAGAGTGTGTGTGTGTGTGAATGGGAGAGAGTGAGTGTGTATGTGTGTGAATGGGAGAGAGAGAGTGGTATATGTGAGATGGTGTATGTGCTTTGGTTGCTACCCTCATAAATCTAATATCTCTGGTTACTGAAAGCTGCTCAAAAATTGCACTCCAAGTCATAACCTAGTAAAAAATTATCGGAATATGGACATGACCTGAAAAATTAAACTGACCCCCCAGAAACTTTGGCTCAAACTTTTAACGTTGTCTGCTAATTTAAGTACAGTATTTGTACCATACGTTTAGGATTTTTCTACATTTCCATACATCAACATTCATTTGGGCCATTTCTTTATTTTCTACATTTTCTTAAGTATTTTTGTGTATGTTACTAAGGTCCTAACCTCAGTCTGCAGCAGGATTGGTTAAAGAAGTCTACAATAAACAGCATTCCATACAATACCTCAAAACATCAGGTACACAGAAGCTTCATTCATCACTATGGACCAATTTTATTTGCAGTAGCTTTAATATTTAAACAATTAATGTAAAAAGGTTCTCATAAATTCAATACATTTTTTGTAAACTTGTTTATCAAGAATAAAGAACGACTAATAATGTTAGTTTTAAACTGTACTCAGTTTCCTAAAACACTGCTGCGTTGAAAATGGAATTATGGTCAGGCATAGCAATACTGGTAAACAAGTTCACTTTTTATTTTTTCTTTACAGGGACGTTGTACAGTCAATATAAAAGAAATTATAAATGAATTATACATGATTATTCTTTGGATATCAGCATAGAATTACAAATAATTAAATTAATCCCAAACTTGTGCTCAGATTGGAGTATCATAATGCACCGATATACAAACACAGAACATGTACTCCGAAACACACACACACACACACGCACGCGCACGCACGCACGCACACACACACACACACACACACACACACACACACACACACACACAAGAACAAATGAGGAAATGATTTATGATCAATAATCACTCAACTCAAACATGAGGCACAGACTAGTGTCAGAGCCCAACAGCACTTTAGTGGAGCCTGCACATCAAACAGAAGGAAGAGAGATCATGAAAGATACGGCAGCGGGCGTCAGCGAGGAGTCAGACCGTCACACATCTGCGTAAACAGAGTCAGACCTTCACACATCTGCTTAAACAGAGTCAGACCGTGACACACATGCGTAAACAGAGTCAGACCGTGACACACATGCGTAAACAGAGTCAGACCGTCACACATCTGCGTAAACAGGGTCAGACCGTCACACATCTGCGTAAACACAGTCAGACCATCACACACATGCGTAAACAGAGTCAGACCATCACACACATGCGTAAACAGAGTCAGACCGTGACACACATGCGTAAACAGAGTCAGACCGTCACACACATGCGTAAACAGGGTCAGACCGTCACACACATGCGTAAACAGAGTCAGCTGGACGCTGTCTCTCCCCAACACTGTGCTCTCTCCACTCGGTCCATGTGGGGTGCATTTATAAAATGGAGAGCACTTTTATCAGCGCTGCTAGCCAGCCAACAGTCTCTGAAACAGATGGACTGGACTTTATAGTTGCTTCAGTATTTCTCTAGCTCTGTGTGGACATTCTGTAGGCCACAAAGAAATATCAATAGCTCTAAAACATGATCACAACACCCAAATACAAGGCAGACCCATACATGTAATCAATGCATGGTTACGAAGCATGATCACTGGTTAACAGTAAATCAAAAATGATAATAAAAAGAATGATAAGTGGTAAATTGCACTTGCACATTTAAAATAAGTTAGGCCAGCAAAATACAGTATATTGCCTTAGTAAAAACCCTGCTGGCCTGTAATGTTCCTATTAGAGCAGTGAAAACCTCATAGTCTATGAGTAAAGTTTCTTCCCCTTTCTCACAACAGCCTGTAAAACTTGGGCAAGACCTGCACCTGTGAGGGACGTGCAGTCAACCTTCAGGACGACTGTCCATTCTAGCCGCTCTGCACGCAACAAAAAGTGGGGTAAGACGGCCAACAAGCCTAAAATGTCCCCCAGTGACAGAGCTCACGGATCATCCTTAAGAACCGATGGACTCCATCCTTAAGAACCGATGGACTCCCCTGACCGACGTCTGACCAGCAGTCTGATGGAAGCAGCAGTTAGGTTATGCTACGTGTGCGCATGTTTGAATTACTTGATGTACAAATTAAGATACACCTGAAAACGGAGGCAAGATGTAGAAGTCTCTTTGTGCAGGGATGAGCAGTGTGTAATGACACACACACACACACACACACACACACACACACACACACACACACACACACACACACACACACACACACACACACACACACACACACACACACACACACACACACACACACACACACACACACACACACACACACACACACACACCCCCCCTCCCAAACCGTTTATACAACTAAATGACAGTTACCTTAACAGAAGACTCTGGGATTATGAAATGATAAATCTGAACAATAAATACCATGTTTTAGAATATTATCTTTTCATGGGGAATAGAAAAATCTCTGGACAGCTAAAACAGAGAAGACCAGGCCTACTACTTCAGCACCAAAACAACGCAGAGTTAGACTACAACTACCCACTGGGTGGGCACGTGTACAATATAAATCAAATGTGCAAATTAAGTTTTAATTCAAGGGTTTTCTATTTTTAGGAAATTATTATACCTACCTAATATCAATAAAATATATTTTGATCTTTTTTATATTGCATTAGTTTTAAGAAATCACATGATCATTTCAGGGATAAAAACTGCTGTGGTATAACCCAACTTTCTTGTCCGTTCTGATGCAAAAACTTTAGGAAATCATGTAGAAACCCAGTCCTTCATGCAAAACAAATTATGCACAATGACTGCGCAATGATGCAAAAATACTAACTAGATTTCAAGGAATGACTTTCATTTAGCTTATTTGCGAACCGCAAACAACTGAAATATAGCTTCAGGTAGAGCCAGGAACTGGTCTATGCCCTCTTACGTAGTCATACACTGGAACAGAAAGACCATGGAAGACTCAACGTCATTACAACTGTCCCACTGATGAATGCCACATCTGCCAGTAACTGTTCATTAGCTACAATTTCCATCAGCTGCAGACCTTCAGAACACCTTCAGCTGATATGTGCCAACCCAAAACGCCTGGTGATCATCATCATTACAGATGTACCTATTCAACACGTCCAATCACAAGGCAGCTTCGAAACCACTGCGGCAACTCAGAGTTAAGCTAGTTCACACTGTAAACGCATTCAAAGATTACCTCCATGACTAAGTACTCAGTTCTCTGGTTACCTCCAATAGCCTGTGAAACACCTGCTCAGACTTTAATCGGATACTCAGTCCCACGCATGCCATCCACAGCAGATCCAACATGCACGAAGCTCTGATGCACAGAGGTGTCCAGGTGCCTCTCCCCTCTAAACACTCTTCTGCAAACGCCGCTCTAAAATTCCATCTTTCCTCAACCCACAGCAATCACTGCACTTCCCGACAACATAGCACTGACCTTCCATTTCTACATTCACATTCACCTTAACTTGCACACTGACCAAAACCAACCACCTTCAAGAATGGAATCATTGTACATGCATGTAGCCATGACAGTGACAGGGTGCACGACCCACGCACACTTACGCCAAAGCACCACCAATATTCTCTGACCAATCCCTGAGAGAACCTTGCACTGGTGAAAGGCATTCTCACTAGTGTTGAGTAGGAATGGAGAACGTCTATAAAAATACCGGAAAATAAAACTTGATTTACCCAAGGCACGTTCTGGAAACTCACCCCGTTATTATTATTACTATTGTTTGACTATACATGGAAAATCATGCATGATAACTTAAAAACACAAGTCTACCAATGGACTCTTGATAGAATCGGGGCAGGACGAGAACGATGGACTCCGAACGGAAAAGAAACCTCACTGGGTCAGAGTGATTGAACTTGATTGCAGGTCTTTTGTCTGCAGGAGACCCATATGCGCAGTTTGTTCAGTATTCGGTTCCTTTCCTGGTTCCTCCACACTGCGAGTGCACTCGAGCTGGTGTGGCACCACTGAAGTGTGGGTGATGGAAACGGCGCCACCTCCATGCGGGACCGAGCACCAGGACTGGAATGTGGGCAGACCGGGACAGGGCACGGAGAGTCCGGCCCTCCTCGGCTGATACTTTGCCTGGATTGGAATGGTATTGCTTAGCTGCTCCAGGACTTGCCGTTCTCTCCTCTCTGAACAGCTGTGCCCGAACCCCTGCTGTCCTGGTGGAGTCCGGCGGATGGGGCGAGCTGCCCGGGCTGTTTGGATCCTTCCCTCTGACTCACACGATCTGGCCGCACCAGCATGCCATGACCAGGCTTACAGCTGAAATACTGGCGACCCGCTACAGAGCCATCGTTCTTTCCTAGTAGGAAGAATAAAAAAAACCCAAATAAACAACAAAAGCCATTGCCCATCAAAACAGAAATAACAGAAAGTCTGATCATTTGTAAAAGCAACAGCTTGACCAGCTTTGAAAAAAAAAAACTATGAAGTTATGCTATGCAAATCACTGGGACAAGCAACTGCAACTGACCTGCAGGAGTGTCGAGCTCGACCCCCACCCAGACACCATCAGAGAAGTCAGTGTGCCCGACGTAGCGCACGGTGCCGCATTTACTGTTGGCCACCATGACGCTCTCCCCTACTCTCAGCCAGCTAGGGAGACTGGGGCTCTTGCCCAGATCTTTGTTAGAAGCATTGTCCAGTTTGTCAATGGGGTCGGCCTTCTGAGCACGGCTAGCAGTAACTTTTGCTCCTCGTGTCTCTTCGTCCTTACGCAGAATGCGATTGAAGGACTTGAGCTCGGAGGTTTTGACCCTCTGGAGGCAGAAAGGGTTTTCTATAGCAGCTTTGGGTACTAAAGGAGGGATTGATGTCAGTTTTCCTTCAGAGCGAGAGGCGGGGACCCCGTTCCTGGATGGAGCTTGGGGATCTTTGAGGGGAAAGGCCTGCTCAGGATGTTTCTTCTGAGGCAGATCGTTTGGGTCCCGTTTCAGTCCAGCTTCAGCACAAGGGCTAAAGGTGCTAACGGGGGTGACCAACCCTTCCTTACAGGTATCCGCTCCTCGCTTGGCCAGATCCACATCCACTCCCGCTCCTTTCTTGTTCGGATCCACGTCCACTCCAGGCTTGACCGGGTCCGCTCCCACTGCTTGCTTGGCCGGGTCCGTCTCCTCTCCTCGGCTGGCTGGGTCCGCATCTTCTCCTGTTGCTTTCTTAGTTGGATCCATGTCTGCTCCTTGCTTGGCCGGATATGCGTCTGCTCCTAGTCCTTGCATGAGTGGGTCCACATTTGCTCCTTTCCTGATTGGATCCACGTCTCCTCTTAGCTTGGCCAGATCAACTTCTGGTCCTTGTTTTACCAGATCTGTGTCTGGTCCTTGAATGAGTGGATCTGCATCCGCTCCGGCTCCTTTCTTGATTGGATCCACGTCTGCTCTTACCTTCTCCAGATCCACTTCTGGTCCTTGTTTCACCAGATCTGCATCTGCTCCTGGTCCTTGCTTGGTCGAGTCCGCATCCACTTCTGCTCCTTTCTTGATTGGATCCACGTCTGCTGTTAGCTTGGCCAGATCTTCTCCCTGTCCTTGTTTGGCCAGGTTCGTGTCCGCTCCCACTCTTCGCCTGGACGGATCTGCAACTGCTTCCATGGCACACCTGACCACGGTCGCCTCCGCTCTGAGCTTGGCCTGGTCCGTGGTCGCCTCCGCTCTGAGCTTGGCCTGGTCCGTGGTCGCCTCCGCTCTGAGCTTGGCCTGGTCCGTGGTCGCCTCCGCTCTGAGCTTGGCCTGGTCCGTGGTCGCCTCCGCTCTGAGCTTGGCCTGGTCTGTGTTTGCCTCCGCTCTGAGCTTGGCCTGGTCCGTGTTTGCCTCCGCTCTGAGCTTGGCCTGGTCCGCGTCTGCTCCGCACTTGCTTGCGTCCGTGTTGGAAGAAGGATCTCCACAAGCAGCAGAGACATCAGACAAGGTGGCTGTGGAGATGCTGGTGGAGAAGTAGCCGCTGGAAGCCTCGCTGATGGGGCTGAAGGTCAGGTCATGTGAGTCGTGAGAGTCGTGCGTGGAAGAGGTCAGGGTGTCCGGACTGTTGGAGCGCTTCTCAGAGGCTGGGCTCTTCCCTAGTGTCTGTATCTGAGAGAAGGCAAGTAAACAGCTAACAAACTCATCCTCTGGTCAACAAACTTACATCACACCATCAGTAGCTTGCAGCTAGAAAAGGAACTCACGATAGGAGACAAGCGTGAGAAGTAGGATCTCAGAGGATCAATGCAAACATGTCTGACATTCGTGAAGATGGAGGTGGAGGTTTTAAACATGTCTGACATTCGTGTAGATGGAGATGGAGGTTTTAAACATGTCTGACATTCGTGAAGATGGAGGTGGAGGTTTTAAACATGTCTGACATTTGTGTAGATGGAGATGGAGGTTTTAAACATGTCTGACATTCGTGAAGATGGAGGTGGAGGTTTTAAACATGTCTGACATTCGTGAAGATGGAGATGGAGGTTTTATGTGGAGCTCCACTTACTGGCTCTTCACGATCTCTGCTTTCATCAGGACTGTTGTTGGTTTGCATTATACGTGGTACAGCCTGGAAGGAAAAGCAGAAAATATAGTCTCAAATGTTTTAAATATTGTAGATCAACTGAAAGACTGAAGTTTTATTTAAACCTCATATTTATTGGTTCCCTTTGAGATATGTTGGGTTTTAAATGACGTCATATCAAAAGTCATTGTGCTTAAAGTAGTATATCTGCACAATTTATTCTAGATCTGCTAGAATATTATTCCTGAAAATTTACACATTTCCTAGGCAGGCAATTCCTCCATACAACAAAAATAATTTAAGAGCTTTCGTCCTTAACGACTTAACGAACAGTGGCAGTCTGAACACACTCCTGCTCCTCCCACTGCGTGGGAAAGCGTGTGTTGATGGTGGGGGGCGGCGCACCTGCTGAGAGTGGGGAGAGGGTCGCAGGTCTTTCTTGTCTTCGCGGGCAGGGAACAGGGACTTGAGCAGCTTGGGCATCTGGGGGACCAGGGCCCTGACTGGGGAGAGATAAGAAGCGGCAAGGCCTGAAAGCCCTGTGGGGAGGTCGGGGGGAGAGGCCGGGAGGGAGGGCCGCGGGAGGAGAGGCCGACGGTAACACGTAGGGATGGAGAGAGTGGAAGAACAAGGACAGGAAGGGTGGAGGTAGGCGGAGAAAGGTGGAGGAAGGTTCAACACAGCACATGTGAATGCCACAGTGACAACAAGGTCAATTGTTGGACAAGGCAAAAAGAAATGGGGAAACGGAGAAATATCCGTGGAAAAGCTGTAAAGTGATTCCTTCTACAAACCACTACAGACATTTCCATAGATTTTTTTGTTTTTTGAGAATTTTTTTCCCCCATTCTTCCACAGATCACTGTAAGAAATCTGAAGTGAAAATTAAATAAAGGTTCTTAAAATTTTTATAGCTTGAGCACATTACAACTTAACAGTAAGATACCAAACCAAATGTAATGACGGTTGTGTAGACTGTCAGAGTACAGCGATAGGCTGGCCAGTGCAGAGAGCGATTCTACACCGAAGACAAAGCCGCCGCCAAGCCAAAGGTGCGGCTAGTTTACCTTGCTCTGATTCCTGGGTCTGGGGGAGTGCAGGGGGCAGCGGCGGAGGTGTTGACTCTCTGGAAGGACGAGGGAGCGAGCGGCTGCACTGTGGGGCAGGCGTGAAAATGTCCTGCTGACTGTCCCACTGACTCTACGGTGAGGAGGAAAGATCGTTAGGGTGAAGTCAGCTTGAGGGCAGCAGAGTGCTCCTGTAAAACTGTTAATTAATTCCACACAGGACTCTTACCTTGTTGTCCTCCAGGCCTGTGTTTAGAGACAGGTCCTGTCTGCTCCCAGTTAACTACATGAAACAGATGCATACAAAAGACTTTGAAAAAGAAAAAGAAAAAGTCTGGAACCAAGTTCGGACCTGTGAGTTTGTATGTGTGTGTGTGTGTACATCAGTGGTTCCCAAACTTTTTCTGCCATGCCCCCCTTTAGTAGATGAGAATATTTATGCGCCCCCCCTACACCCCCCCTCCATATTGACACATGTGCACATGTTTTACTTCCAAGCTCCGCGCCCCCCACTTTGGGAACCACTAGTGTACAGGATTGTGTAGGTGGGTGTAGTGTATATGGATATGTAAAGTGTGTCGAACAAGTATGACTTAAAGCAGTGCCTATAAAAACCTCTACACACAGGAGGAGGTGTGGTCTATCCTGTGCACTCCCCCTATAAAAACCTCTACAGACAGGAGGAGGTGTGGTCTACCCTGTGCACTCCCCCTATAAAAACCTCTACAGACAGGAGGAGGTGTGGCCTATCCTGTGCACTCCCCCTATAAAAACCTCTACAGACAGGAGGAGGTGTGGCCTATCCTGTGCACTCCCCCTATAAAAACCTCTACAGACAGGAGGAGGTGTGGCCTACCCTGTGTACTCCCCCTATAAAAACCTCTACAGACAGGAGGAGGTGTGGCCTACCCTGTGCACACTGGGAGAGCTCAAACTGCGCCTGCTCCCCTTCGCTTTGCCGGCCAGCTGCTCCTTTACCGCCACCTCCTGCGCGCGCACACACACACACACACACACACGTCAAAATGCATGCTGGAACTTCCCGTCACAGACCAGACTTGTTTCTGTTGTTTATTATCTGGGAATGTTCGACCCTTTCACCTGCCGCAGACGGTCCAGAGTGAGGATGTTCTCCACGGCCAGCACACTGCGCAGGTATTTCTCGATGGCCGCCTCGTTGTCTGAGGACTTGGGGTCCTCCGTATTGGCTGCCATGCGAGCCAGCATCTCCCGGTCCTCTGAGGTCTGGGCATCCTAATGGGGAGATCGTTCTGGGATTAACACTCCCTCAGCCACTCTCTGAGGAAGCACTGGACACCCACGCTGGGTCTCTACATCCATGTTTATATACACTTGAGGACAAAATTATTAGACCTCCTATGAAGCATTCATTGTTTTAAAAGTATTTCCACAGTGGTGTTAAAATGGAGCAAAGACCTTTTAACACAGCCTTTCCAAATATACATATTACTTTGTTTTTTTTTTTTTTATGGCAAATCTCTCAAGCTCCTCCAGAACCGAAGGCCTTCTGGCATGAACATTCTTCAGTTTACCTGACGGATTTTCAAATGCAAACAACCTTCACTCTGGTCTTTAGGAGCTAACTCTTCACCAGGAGCAATGTATGTTTTGGGTCAGTCATGTTGGAAGGGAAAGGGATGACCCAGACCAGGTTTTGCTGCAGACTGCTTAATGTTGTCTTTTAAAATCTTCACATATCCTTCCTTTCTTTATAATTCCCTCCTCCTTGACTAGATTCCAGATTCAGTGAAACATCTCCACAGCCCAATACTCCCACCACCATGTTTCACTGATTTCACCTCTAAACATAAGCAACGGCCTCTATGGCCAAGTCATTCACTAGTGTCATGGCAGTTCTGGGTCCTTTTACTAGTTTTCTCTCTAGGCCTGTTTTGCATTTTGAGTTTCTTGACAATACTTCTCACTCCAGCTCTTGACACTTAGAAACACTGTCATAACTTTGCATAGATGCAGGACATTCCATTATCGTACCGTTAGTTTCCTCCATGAGGGGTTTTCCTCCATTTTAATTTGTTTAAAACAACCAGTGTTGCGAATAACGCCGTTAAAAATAACTGCGTTAGGTAACGGCGTCAGTAACGGGATAATATAATTAATTACTTTTCCTGTCGTTACAACGCCGTTGACGTTACTGGTCATTAAAAGCGGTGCGTTACTATATATTGATATAATGCGAGCGGACCGCTGCCCAGGCTAGTGAGGAGTAACAGATCTCGATAGGTCACAGTAAGCGATTGGCTAAAGCAGCGTTATGGTAGCCAATGAGAGCCAGTGTTTTTACACACGTGCCGAAGCGCACCAGTGACACACAAAAGGGGGAGGGACGAAATGGCGAGTCAGGAGCAAGCCAAAGAAGAATTAGCATTTTCAAGGTGGCGATATAAACATTATTTAAGAAAATACTTGAAGTTCCTGAATGTCTACCACACTGGGTATTTGATTTATTTAATTAAGAATATAGGTTTTATTGTTAGGTTTACTTCTGTTGTGAACAAACCAGTTGTCTCAGGTTGAGAGAATTTAATTTAATTTGATAGATGCAAATGCATTTTATATAGTGTAATAATAATAAATGCACTTTACTTTATTTTACTTTTATAACTATAGTTATATAGTGTTTACTTTTGCAAAGATTTGGGATTTTAAAGGATTTTATCCTGCACTGGTCTGTTGATGTGCAATAAATATCAAAAGTTAAACACCTTTCTGATCTACTCATTTCAACTGACTGAAAACTGCTTTTTCAAAAAATCCTTATTCATTGGCATATACATTTTTTTTTACTGTAATGTAAATAGTTACTTTCCCTGGTAACGAGTTACTTTTATTATACTATTACTGTTACTATTTTGAACAAGTAGTGAGTAACTATAACTAATTACTTTTTTAAAGTAACGTTCCCAACACTGAAAACAACGTTAACCAACCCAAAAGCTACAATGATTAAAGCAGTCTGTAGAGTTTTCTGTTTCATAGTTAACTTCCTTCTCTTCCTCCGATTCCGTTAATAACTTGTTAACGAGCTCTCTGAACCTAAGGCAAGTCTTTGACCTTATGCATTACAACGTTAAATTGTTGATATCCATTATTCAATAAAAATTGTATTTGTTAACTAAACTAATCACAGTGGCAAGTATATATATATATTAACCAAAGGTATCAGGTCACTGCACAGACTATGAATTTCACCCTCGTGTAATGACGCTGATACAACATCTCACCTATTCTGTTATAAAACTGTTGGGATGTGGTGCTCTTCATAATAATTTATAATTATAGAAATTTAAACTAGCTTGCACAGTAATTTTTTTTTAACAATTTAAGAATCTTAACTCACTGAAAGGACAATTCTGGAAAATGTCATAAAAAAGTGGTTCTGAAATTGGATCCAGTGCAAAGAATACATTTCTGCAGGGCTGCTGTGCTCAAATGGCCGGCGCGCTGCACCTCTAGGTATATGTAGGTCAAACGGGCGCAGTGCTTCAGGTCACAGTGGTCAAATGTCCGGTGCTCGGTGCTTCTAGTGTTAAAGCTCACCATTGTACAGCAGTGATTTGTGCTACGGCTCAATAAAAAAGTCAGTTCGTAAGGGGACTGATAATATTGACCCTGGTGATTTTTGTTTCTTTTGAAATAATTCTGTTAAAATATGCAAATAAATACAATTTACGTGTTCAAAAGAAAACTAGTATGTCTAACGCAATGTTGAAAAATCCTTGCTCTGTTATAATAAGGACTTCAGGGAAAATTGCTAAATTATTCAAAATAATTTTGACCTAAAAGTGTTTATGTACATGCTAAATCGTGCATTACATTAGCCATTATGAAGCAGTCCTGGAAACCCCACACTACAAACATTTCAGTTATCTCTACTCTTGACAGACTTGAAACACCTGACACACACTGACACACCAGCCCTCAAAAGGCCCCTGAACTGGTCGCCGAGCCCAGGCCGGTAATCAGAGAAACAAGACATGCACAGAGCAAAGGATGCCTACCCCTGGGATATTGGACACAACCTCAAAGGTCACCCCACAACCAGGAAGAGAACTCCGTGTGGACATTCTCCTTAGGAAGTTTTGGGCAAAACCCTGAAAACCATCAGAGAAAAAAGCATGGCATGTCACAAGTGTTACGACTCCTTTCTCTTATACACAAAGCATACATGGTATTTTTAACAATAAGATGGGGCCAATTGGCTCATATATGAACACACACACACTCTCAAACAGAGGTGTGGTGAAGAGCCGCCCAGCTCATGGTGCTCACCTGTCGTCCCGCGATGTTCACGCAGATGCGTTTGCGCAGGACTAGCTGCATCTCCGCGGGGTGGCTGAGCTGCACCGCGGCCCGCACGATCAGGTAGACCCTCTGATCCTGGGCCCCTCCTCGACTCAGCTGAGGGCAGTCGTGGACCGTGGAGTCCCAGGACGCCTCTGCCTTCACCTGGGGAGCGGACAGCACCTGCCGGGGTTCATTTCTGCCTGCCGGGTCGGCGGGTTCAGGCAAGAGATGCCGGTGTAGTGTGTGGTCTGGATGGAGTGATTCTGTCTGTAATTACGGAGTGTGTGGGAGACGTGTTCACCTCTCCATCGTAGTGTCGGACAATCTGCAGGTCGAAGAAGTCGTCTTCATCTTCACCGGGGAGAACCGCGTCCCATCCACCAGCTTCAGGGCTCTCCAGGTTCTCCTGAGAGCTAAAATCATCAGCTGAGAGAGGCGAGCAGACACAGACGGAGAGAGGTTTTCACATCCAGACACAGACGGAGAGAGGTTTTCACATCCACACAGTAGTGTGTACTTGTATTTCTGTGGTCTTTGAAGCGTGCGAGTGAACATACCACTCAGGTCAAGGAAGAGGACTGGAATGTGAGTTTCCATGCCAGGCAACGGCACCCTGCCGAAACAAGGCAAACATATCAACACACGCTTCCTTAAAAATAAACAAGCACTGGAAAATATACTGGAATATTTCTCCAATCTTTCAGAGGAGTTTCAGATGAGCATATTTAATATGGTATGGGATTTGAAAAAAACTAAATAACAAAATTCCCCATGCAGAACACTTTGCTTCTCAGTACTAGAGATATGAAATGAATCAGAATTAATCTGAAGAGTAAATGAAGGGGTCACCAACAACAAAAACAAATCCATTATGCAGTAAAGTCTATGGCACAGAGCACTGACGGGTCACTGGAGCCTCACCACTCAGCGGGCGCTCCTGGTATACCGCTGCCAGCAGAGGGCACCATCACCGCGTTCCTCTCCTCCGTGAGAGTGAGCCGGCACTCCAGCAGCTGAGCCTCGCGCTCCACGTCATCCTCCGACTTATCTGAGCACAAGAGGAGGAGACATTTCACCAACGTTTCACCAGGGCTCCACGACACAGACAAGCCCAGTGTATTCCCACCACATTAAAATAGGTGAAAACTGATTCTGCGTCTTTCCCCCTGGCACGCTGAAATGTCCTAGATTGGTCAGGGTGCTCGGTGAATGTTTTGTGTGTGTCGTATTAAAGGATCCTTTACATATTGCAGACCTCTGTGTTATTTGCCTTACAAAGACATAAACTGTGAATGATTAACAGGAGAAATACTGCACTGTCCTACCACGACAAACATACTAAAGTCTAATGTGACACACACAGTCTGAACTGCACAGGGTGAACAGCTGGCTGACCCCAAATGAAATACCAGTGTGCTTACGCCTTACAAACAGCAGTAACCCCTCTGCAGGCAAATGCATCAGTCATGGTTTATACTCTGAAAACGTGAGAAATGGTCAGAGTGCACTGTGAAGCCCTTTTAACGTCAAAAGCAGAATATTGCTGCACAAATGGACTAGGCCGAGGTGCCTGCCGCTTCACGTCCTCTCCAGACAGGAAGTGAACCCTCAGGGGGTGGGGCCTGGGGGTCTGTGCGGTACTGTAGGAATGCTAACAGAATATCCAATAACCCTGTGGGAATGGGGAGCACTTTTTCTACGCTTGAATTAATCAAACATTTTTCAGTATCAGTTCTGAGATGAGACGAATTGCCTGACTTCACAAATGGCAGCGAGTGGAGTTTAAAAGCAGCTGGCGATTGGCTAAAATACAGGCCAATCATCTTGCCAAAGCTAACTACATCTGGGGTTGTCTGTTACTAGGCAGTATTCATGAGGATGGTTAAAGTGGATATTCAGCAGTGGTGTGTGCAGTCAGGCCCTTCAACCCCTTCAGAGAAGGGGTAACAAAAGTGGGCAGAATTCAAAACATTTAATAACTAAAGCAAAATGATATCAACCTAAGTATATAGGCTATATTACATATGTTCTGTTACAGTGGGAATTTCTCATTAGGGCTGCACAAAATGGGGGAATAAAATGACTGCAACATATATTGAAATATGAAAAAATACAGGTCTCTCTCTTTAGAATGGAAAATAATAACAATAAAGTGGCTTTTTATGTAGTTTAACACCCTGGTTGGCTCACCACGACACCGTTGTATTCACACTCTTGTATCAAACCATGCTCAAGTCAGCGCTCTAACCGGTCATGACATTAATAATGCACGTGGTCCGGCAGGCGTAGCTGTGTAATATTCCACTCGTGGCGGCTGCGTTTCAGCTTGTGTCGTGCATTTCTTGTACAGCCCTGGGAGCCGAGATAAACATGGGCGTGATGGTATTACATACCAATTCTTACGTGTCTAGATCACGTTTTTAAAGCCCTCCTGTGTGACTCTTAACTGTTGGTACAATGCTACAAGGTGCTGCGGGAGCCACCATCATACAGGCTGATCCTGACAGAGGCATCTGAAAGGGCATTTTTATTTATTTCTGTATGTCTTTGGATGGTATTCAGATCTGGTTTTGCACTCATCATGCAGAGCTTTGTGTTGCTGATTTAAATTAGCGGTGTGGCTTTGTGTTGTGGTAACAAATGCAAGGGACTAACCACAATGCACCTGTGTTTGGTCAACATCATCCTTTCTGGAGCCAAAATAATCCCACACAACTGATGCTGCTCTTCTCTCTACAAGCACATTGGTATACTGGCTGCTTCTCATTCCTATTCAGGCCAATGACCAATGAAATTCACTCCTGGGGGCGGGCCTAAGGCAGTCTGTCTGTTCTCAGCATTCTGAACAAGAGAGCAATCCCAGCTAAACATTACTGTCTATGAACACGACATCTTAGCCAGTGAACTTCAAATATCAGCTACAAGAGAAAGACACTGTTGTGCATCTAATTGAAAAACCTTTTCAAAGCTGCCCTTGAATGAAAATCTGACATCTGAAATCACCAGATTTCAGAGAGGGCTGCCATGTCCATCTACACGTCTGAGCCAGAAAGGCAAAGTCTTGCTTGTAGTCTGTGTAAGACTATGAGAGGTACGTCTGGCTAACAGCTTTGGTCTGGTCAGCTCTGTCTGTATTTGCACTGCACTCTGAGGACTGCTGAGCTGTGCTCAAATAACACGTCAGGGACAAACAAATAAACAAACAAAGCCAAGCCAAACGTATCCAGAAGGGGTTCCGCACTGTTCATGCACTGTAAGCCACGGATATTCAGAAGTCCTGAAAGTGCTGAACAAAAGTGTCAAGTAACTAACAGTAAAAACTCATCTATATGTTTACTCAGAAGCAATAGTTTTTTTTAAAGTATACTTTTAAGAATACTTAACAGCTTCCGTTTTCTGACTAGAATCTGCTGGCATTCCACACGCCAAACAGCACAGAGAGACCCACCGTGCATTTCTGCACATTACTGACGTGCCGCCATTACTAGAACGTGATGGTTAACATAGGAGGATGTGGTGAGAGGCACAGCAAATGCCTCGGTCAGTGTCTGGTTAGAAAACAAGTAGTAGTTTTACACCTGCTGCAATGTATGATGTCATAGGTTAACCACAAGTCCACAGCTTCAGTGGACCTAAAAGAACTTTATGGTGAATCTCCACCGATATTTCTGTTTGGTGCACATTGAGCTTAACCCATGTCCAGGAGGAGGCCGATCAGGTGACCGTGGTGAGGACGGGCGTACTGTACCCGTTTTGCCGACCAGGGACTGGAGATGCCCGTCCAGGTACTCCTGCCTCTTGGTCAGGGCGGCCAGCCACTGCTCCCTCAGTCTCTCCAGGTCTTGTTCCTGTCAACGACAACCGCCAGCTCAAGGACGCAGGTCTGGAGACAGCGGACAGGTACAGGTACACGTAGGAGACGCTGCGCGTGAACCCACCTGGTAGCTGTCCATTTCGTCTCCTTCCGACTGCAAAACAAGCAAGCGTGTCATTACGTGTTTTTAAAACGGACATTTCTTTCCACTGTCAGTACATGTTTAGTCTCCCACCTGGTGTGAGTTGCTGGCTTTGGTCGGGCGGGCCTGTCTGATCTCCACACACCCGATGGACACTCCCAGGATGATCTCAGCTATCAGAGGCATGGTGCCCGAGTCCTGCACCGAACGGATGTCGACCTGGATACGCCGAGACTGACCCTACAGCGCACACACACACACACACACACACACACACACACACACACACACACACACACACACACACACACACACACACACACACCTCTTAAGCCCCTACATGTGCCATCCGTGCATCCGTTTTTACGAAGGTGGACTGACCCCACACGGTGAACAAACCCACACTTTGCCCGTCTTCTCGGGTGGCGTTACCTGTTTAAGCTGGAAGACGCCTCCAGTGCGTACGTCTGCTGCTGCCACCACCTCCACCGGCATGTACTCCCCATTCTCATTCAGCTCCAAGATCTGCACCCACATCTCCAACCTCCTCGTCACCTCGCTCCACCTACACACACACGCACACTTGTACAAAGCACCTCAAGAGTAGACCACACACCAGGGTCTTTATACACATTGTCTGAATAGGGATTAGTACAGTCGCAAGGTATCGCGTTGTAGTCCGCTGTACTGCACACGCCTGCGGTTGAACAAAACCCTTGGCACCTATCCAGCAGAGCAGGAGTGAGGCTAGAAGAGATACGATCCCATCGGAGAGTAAGCCTACCTCAGACTATCCTGCTCGGGCAGCGTGTGTGTTATTAGAGGACTCTGGAGACGGGTGCTTCTCTTTGTGACTCACCTGTCGCGCAGGGTGCGAGTTTTGGCCTGAATGATGCTGAGGTCCCACAGGGCCGGATTCCGGCCCGGATCGGCCTGTCTGTGGCCGTACACTTCAATGGCCAGGGCGCCTTCGGTTAGATACTCGATGAAATCCTCAGTCACAGACAGAGCCAGCTCCTACCACACCAACATACGGCACAAAAGAGAAACAGAAAACACAGAAGACCACAGGCTTGTACGCTTGGCTTATTTTCTTTACGTGGAGATGTCGGATCGAGACGGCTACGTGTGGCGGAACTGGTGATCTGGGCTTGCTGGACATGGTCAGAATGAGGAGCCTGACTGGTTCCTTGACTCTCACCTTACAGCTGTCAAACACCACCATGCAGTGGGGGTCTTTGCTGCTGGGGGAGGAGGCGGAGGGGTCCACCTCCGGGGCAACAATAACGGGCTCGCTCTGGTCCCAGAAAGAGTACTGGCAGAACACAAAGTTGGACAGGAACTGGGGAAGACCCGTGGCCTGCAGGATCTTAATCTATTAGAGGGAAAAAAGGTCTTCAGCCACCGAGACGAACCATCATTCCTCAGAGAGAACAACGAAAGCGAGGTTGACCGCGTTGGTTCCGAACGTCCCACGTTACCATGCAAACGAGTTTGCGCTCCTGTGGCTCCGCCTCGGGGTTGCCGTCGGCGTCCTCTTCCCCCGCCGCCACGTCCTCCACCCCTCCACCCACACGCAGCACCTCCACGTGCAGCCGCCCTGCCACCTGAGACACACGGACGGAGCAGCTCATTGGTTCGGTGGAGCTTGCACAAGCTCCGCCCCCCCTGCCTTCGCGTTCTGCGAAAGCTGCCGATTTACGTCCGAATTTACGGCAGCGGGAGTGACGGCAACGCAAAGCAGGCGGAGTCTGTGACACATCTGAGCGGAGCGACATGGTTATTACCAACAGACCAACTGGAACAGACGGTTTACCTCTGCTACCTCAAAACAATTCAGTTCCAGGGATTCAATTTATATACAACAGATTTTCCTGCAGAACTCATTTTTAACAGGAGCGCATCGCATTTGTGGTAAGAACTGTGTGGGAAGGAATCTGATTTGTGGTCCAGCAGATGTTGTAAACGCTCGGTAGCCACTAAAACGGCACCGTGTCATGGTGGTAAGTGATGTTGGTGAACATATGGCAACCGAAGTTCAGCCTGAGTTCAGAAATTGTCCGCCAGTATGAATGCAGTTACAGTAAACGGGGCTCACAATACCTCTCCTTTCTGATTTATGATGGGAACGGCATACTGAAGTTTCACGTCATAGAACAGGCAGGAAAGGAAGACATTAGCCACTCCGATCAGACTGTGGTTGACTTGCTCGTCAAAGAAGGGGTCTGCTCTCTTAAAGTATGAACGAACGACCTGTGAGGACAAAGAGGGGGTTAGCTGGGGTTGTTGGGGGTGACATTTCCCTTGGAGGTGGTGAGGATGTCCTCACTTACGGGGTTGTCTTCTTCACAGTCCTTCCACTCCTGATAGAGATCCCTCATGTCCACAAGTCTGTTCTCCATCTTCTCCAGAGCCCAGATCTGCTTGCTCTTCCCTTTCCTCCTCACCTGAATTGCAGGCTCGCTCAGCACGGCATCCCGCTATCACACACACACACACACACACACACACACACACACACGGTTATAATAGGTACCTGACAGGTACGGGTGTCAATAGGGTATGTACGTGGCGTGAATAAGAGGAGAAATACCTTCCTGTTGGCGTTGAGGTTGGCAGCAGGGATCTGGAGAGTGACCTTGTACTCGGTCTTCTTGTCCAGGTCCTCGGCGATGAAGCTGGCCTCCTGCACCAGCAGGTTGGCCTTCACAATCTGCTCCCGTAGCTTCCGCAAACTCCGCGTTAGCACGGCCTCCCTGGAACGCAAGGCAGGAGGCGGCTTCGTTAACCTCGTTCGGAACCGAGATCCCATGACCGCGGTGCGCCCGAGCGGACTCCCACCTCTCCTCGCTCCACTGGCGCAGGCGGCTGTGTGTGCTGGGGGAGGAGGAGGCCAGGCTCAGCCTCTCCATGCTGCGGTGGTGCGGCGCCTGGACAGCGGGCCCGGCTGCCCGCTCCGGGGTGAGTCTCCGCCGCAGCTGCTGCAGCTCCTGCTCGTACATGTGGCGCTGGCGCTCCAGAGCAGAACGCTTCTCCTCCTCGTGCTGCCGCTCCAGACTCTGGAGAACAGCCTGCATGGGGTCTGAGGAGAGAGAGAGAGAGAGAGAGAGAGAGAGAGAGAGAGAGAGAGATAAGATAATCAAAGCCTGGAATTTACACCATAAAAGTTCTTCAAAGCAGCTACAATGCCCTGAACATTTACTGCCTCTGACTTTCCCCACCATTCCCGAGACGGTCATGGCCGTTTCTATCCATCGGTTGAACCGGACTCACCGTTGCTCCCCAGGGCCTTCATCATGACCTCGGTCTGTGCGAACTCGTAGCTGAAGCTGACCTCGCTGGACACTTCGCTGGCCGTGTCCCCGTCCGCGTCCAGCTGCTCGCTGCTGCCGCTGTTTTTCATGTTGCCCGCCTCTCCGTCCTCGTCCTCGGGCCGGGGACGCCGCTTGGGGAGGTTTATCCTGCAGGAGGGTCGTAATTACTGCTGCGCACGTGCTGGCAGAGGCGACTATAAAAGCGAAAAGCTCCTTTTCCGGAGCTCGACCTCGACGAAACGTAAAACCGTTAAAAAAGGGGAGACTGACCTGAAGAAGTGGTTGTTGCCCCACAGGATGCGGTCGCCGTGCTGCAGCTGCTGAGGACTTGTGACCGGAGAGCCGTTCACGCACGTCCTGCAACGACACGACAGTTCATGCACGTCCTGTAAAAACGCGACAGCTCGCGCACGTCCTGCAACGACGCTACAGCTCGCGCACGTCCTGCAACGACGCGACAGCTCGCGCACGTCCTGCAACGACGCGACAGCTCGCGCACGTCCTGCAACGACGCGACACTCCGCGCACGTCCTGCAACGACGCGACACTCCGCGCACGTCCTGCAACGACGCGACACTCCGCGCACGTCCTGCAACGACGCGACACTCCGCGCACGTCCTGCAACGACGCGACACTTCGCGCACGTCCTGCAACAAAGCGACACTTCGCGCACGTCCTGCCACAAAGCGACACTTCGCGCACGTCCTGCCACAAAGCGACACTTCGCGCACGTCCTGCCACAAAGCGACACTTCGTGCACGTCCTGCAACAAAGCGACAGTTCGCGCACGTCCTGCTACAAAGCGACAGGTCGCGCACGTCCTGCTACAAAGCGACAGTTCGCGCACGTCCTGCAACAACGCGACAGTTCGCGCACGTCCTGCTACAACGCGACAGTTCGCGCACGTCCTGCTACAACGCGACAGTTCGCGCACGTCCTGCTACAACGCGACAGTTCGCGCACGTCCTGCAACAACGCGACAGTTCGCGCACGTCCTGCAACAACTCGACAGTTCGCGCACGTCCTGCAACAACTCGACAGTTCGCGCACGTCCTGCAACAACTCGACAGTTCGCGCACGTCCTGCAACAACTCGACAGTTCGCGCACGTCCTGCAACAACTCGACAGTTCGCGCACGTCCTGCAACAACTCGACAGTTCGCGCACGTCCTGCAACAACTCGACAGTTCGCGCACGTCCTGCAACAACTCGACAGTTCGCGCACGTCCTGCAACAAAGTGACAGTTCGCGCACGTCCTGCAACAAAGTGACAATTCACGCACGTCTTGCTACAACACGATAGTTCACGCACGTCCTGCAACAACGCAACAGTTCACGCCAAATTTTTTTGATGTAAAAGCTTTCCAACTGCATTTCAGAAACGGTCCACTGACTTTCAGTATTATATAAAAAAAAATCATCATTTGTGTACCTGGAGTTCCTGTAGGGGTTGAGGAACACCGCCCCTTCAGAGCTGATGTTGATCACACAGTGCTCAGCCTGAATGCCCATCCCACACAGCTGAATGTCCTGAGAGTCTGCTGACCCCACCTTGGTGTGTTCCTGCACAACAACCCCAACATTGGGACAAATGTAGGATCTTAGTGTTGATTTACAGATATAACATGGGATAGCTGCTCCGTCACCACAGTGGTACCTTTAGGTAGTACACAAGCAGCTCATTGAGGGCGGGGTCAGCGTTGAGGTTGACTAGGAAGCATTTGTCTTCTCCCACGCGGATCCCTGACGACTGCAGAGAGATGCCCAGACTCTCCAGTTGCTTCTGTCTCTCCTGAGCAGAATAGGTACCATGTCAGGAACCTCCTGTTTATCTGTACAAACACAGGACTGCTGATAAAGCCGAGGGGCTCGCGCCATACAGGCGTGCGTTAGTTACCTGTGCGACCTCCTCCGTCTTCCTGAGCTTCTGCTCCCAGGTGACGGTCATCTCCTGGATCAACTTCTCTGACTCCTGCAGTCTCTCCTTCAGCTCAGGAGCCTTCATGGACTGGGGAACGTAGAGAAAAGCTCAGAATCTACTTGCTCATTGACCCAGAATTCGCAGATACCGCATTTTAATGTGGACAGCCGTCTTGGGAAGATTCCAGAAAAAGCATTGGTCAGCCCAATGAACAAATGAGATGAATGAATAGGGTAGAACATTCTAGAGACTTCAACAGTCAGCCACAAATATGCCACACCAGCCACGGATATATGGCACACTAGCGCACACAGTTTTTGGTGGTGTTGACAAGGAACTGTTGGGCTGGTGTGAGCTGAGTGTAAAACACCTTTTGAGAGTGTTCCTCGACTGCGTGAGGAGTGCTTTATGAGAGAGTTCCTCGACTGCGTGAGGAGTGCTTTTTGAGAGAGTTCCTCGACTGCGTGAGGAGTGCTTTTTGAGAGTTCCTCGACTGCGTGAGGAGTGCTTTTTGAGAGAGTTCCTCGACTGTGTGAGGAGTGCTTTTTGAGAGAGTTCCTCGACTGTGTGAGGAGTGCTTTTTGAGAGTTCCTCGACTGTGTGAGGAGTGCTTTTTGAGAGAGTTCTTTGACTGCCTGAGGAGTGCTTTTTGAGAGTGTTCCCCAACTGCGTGAGGAGTACTTTTTGAGAGAGTTCCTCGACTGCGTGAGGAGTACTTTTTGAGAGTGTTCACCGACTGCGTGAGGAGTACTTTTTGAGAGAGTTCCTCGACTGTGTGAGGAGTGCTTTTTGAGAGTGTACCTCAGCTTGCGTGAGCTGCTCACGGAGCTTCTCCACCTCCTCCCTCAGCTCTCGGATTATTCGAGCATTGGGGTCCTCATTCACCACAGCGTGGTTGACGATACTCTTCGCCCGGTCGGCGTAGCGCAGCGTGGAGAGGGTCTCGTCGTAATTATCAGCAGCTGGACTCACTGTGGCCACCATGGCAGTTCGACTGTTCCCTCCCAAACTGTCCTACAGTTGGAAGAAGTGAAGGGATTAACAGACGGCGTGGGGTGCAGGGGGGTCGCTCAGGGAATGCAGAGATGTTACACGCATCAATTAGCTTTGTGTTATTGGTGTGGGTGAGAGTGAAGCTGGGAGGGAAGAGTGATGGAAAACACTGGAAAGTTCCGCTGCGAGGCGAGAGGGCAGAGTGGTGGGTGTTACCTTGAGCAGCCACGTGAGCACAGAGTCTCGGTAGGGCACAAACTTGCTCTTGTTCTTGCCTGCACCCTGGTCGGCCAGCGCTGAGATCACCAGCCCAAGAGTGGTGAGAGACCTGCCCAGCACACCAGAGCAAGAGAGTGAAAAACAGAAAGAAAGAGCAAGAGAGAGCAAAGTTTCCCTGGCCCTACACACACACACACACACACACACACACACACACACACACGTCTTTTTCCAGACACGGTGAAGTCTCTTAGGCTTGGAAAAGTGCGACAGAAATAAACACCATGAGCACTCATGAAATAACTGCAGTTACACCAACGTTAACATCCTCCTCGGCTACAGAAGATGTACAGAGGACGTGCAGAACTGGACTTAACCCACTGCGAGTTACGTGCACAAATGGACTGAGGGGAACCGGAACCCGTTACGGAGGTGGAGTGTGTAAATACTTGTTAATGTTGCTGCCCTCCTTCAGCCTCTCGCCGGCGGCCCCGGTCTTGGCGGCCCTCTCGCTCCCCGCCAGGTCCACCAGACTGAGCTTGCTCACCTTCTCCCCACTGACCTGTGGCGGGAGAGGAACGAGGAGGGGGGGGGGGGTTAGACCTGCTCGCCCACACGCTGCAGTGCTCTCATTACAGTGGGGACACTGCACCTAAACGGGACCTTTACTGTTTAATGCATTTTCATGCTTGTCAGCCGTTTTCCTTGTATCTCTTTCCCAACCAAACAGGGGACGCTGCTGGCATATTTGTGTATGAATGACTCCGCCGCCCAAACCGCACTGAACCGTCGAAGAGAGCCGGAACGAATGGCGGGGACGCGGGGACACAGGCGGCCATTGTGCTCACCCCGTCCAGTGCGGCGTGAAGGAGACGGGCCGGGGACCTGCTATGAACGCCACCAGAGACGGAGCGGTGATGAGAGAGGAGGGAGGGTGGAGGGGAGGGTGGAGGAGCTGAGATTACGGGGAGGTGGAGGAACAAAGGGTGCATCTGTATGGCGGGAGATCACGGAGCGCATCACAGCGAGTGGGCCAGGAGGAGATTCTTGGGTCGGGGGGCGTGGGGATCGTAGGTTCATACAGGCTTTCATTTACGGGCGGTGTGAGCCGGCTAGAAAACATTTCGTAAGAGCAGTTCCATACGCAGCACGTGAATCAGGACACCTGCTCTCGGAGTCGGACAATGGCTTAGGAGAAACTACATGCACAGAAGTGACCTTATTACTGCTCTGGACAAGGAGGGTGTTGTGGCGGGTGGAGGAGATGGGGGGGGGTGGAGGGTGGAAACAGGGCAGAGAGCCCTGGTGAAGTTAACGTGCTTTATGAAACACTCGTGTTTCTGCTTAGGTGCAGAGCAGCGCCACTATATTTAGAAGCACATCTGCATGGGAGTGTGATGCACCTGTTGGGCAGGTGCTTCTGTTCAGGCGGCGCTGAATTATTGATACGGGAGAGAAATGAACGCAGTCGGGCAGCTGAACGCGCTGCAGAGGGACACGGCGACATGAGCACGTGGGCCAGAGATCAGCTAACGCATGAGTCAGGAAAACGCATGACTTATTCATCGATTTTCCTGCCTCTTGAACGTCCAGCTCACAAGGCCCAGAAAGATAAGGGGAAGCCAAGAGCCTCGGAGTAAAGAGGCGGGTCTGGATGGGGGGCCATGGACACCCCAGTTTTTCTGACGTTGTTGAAGCTCGGTTTAAAGATCTGTGATGCTGAGCCTGGAGTACTTCACCACAAAGGCCTACCGAGTGGAACCTGAAATAAACCCCCAGGTGTGATCGAGCAGGAAAAACACCAAAATACGCACATTACAAAACCTCCAGGCCCAAGAATGCAAATCACTGGTTTATCAGAGACAAATACCCGGGACCTTTAATATAAAATATATTGCACCACATCATTATAGACGACGAACGCTGCCCCGCTTTGAAAGGAGAGGACTAAAACACACCGGCCTTCAGCGCATCAATAAGGACGAGGACGGAGTGAGGCGGAGCAGTGCGGAGGTCTCGGGGACTGTGTCTTACCCCAGACTGCAGGTCTTTGAGCGTGTGTGTGTGTGTGAGAGGAGGTCTTACCCCAGACTGCAGGTCTTTGAGCGTGTGCGTGTGTGTGTGTGTGTGTGTGAGGTCTTACCCCAGACTGCAGGTCTTTGAGCGTGTGTGTGTGTGTGTGTGTGTGAGGTCTTACCCCAGACTGCAGGTCTTTGAGCGTGTGTGTGAGGATGATGTTGAAGACGGCGTGCGAGCGGCTGCTCTCCTCGTTCATGTTGGTGGCGGCGACGGTGCGAGATTTGTTGCCCTCGGACATCAACGACTCGATGTCCTTCAGGAAAACACAGATGCAAACACAGATTTTCATACCGTTTACACTTGGTTCAGATATCACATATACTAATAGTGACCTTAGGAATGCCTTTCTATAACTTTAAGCCTCTAAACACTGCACATTTCCGTCAACAGTACAAACGGCCCACCTCTTACACATTTGCATAAGTGGCTATGCAAATTGATAATTTGCATAAGTGGCCATGCAAATGTGTAATTTGCAAAGCAATGTAGCGATGACGGGTACATTCATCACACAACTGCCACTTCCACAGTCGATTACATGAAAGATCCATTATCTCCACTCGCCACTGATGGGACTCCACTGAGTATAATAATCAACTGTAACCAACATCTCCTCTGAGAATGATTCTCATCATTCGTTGATGGTAAACAAGCAGAGCAAATAATAATGCAAATAATTCCACAACACAAACTTCCTCTGAGGCTCCACATCCTGTATGGCAGACATTACAGCGATAAGGTGGTTTTATTTGAACAATAAGTCATACTGAATACAGAGTTGAAGACTATACAAATATCAAGTGTTGAAGAAACTTTATTGCAACAAAAGGCTCAAGATGGGCAGATTTCTTTGTTTTGCTGTCACACTCAGTCACACATCTGTGATGCCAACAGCTTTATAGTGTAACTTTGTAACCACCCACAGGTAGCCTAATGATGTTACCTCGTGACCAGCCACTGCCTCATAACGTCACCTTGTTACCAGCCGCAGGTATCCTAATAAACGTTACCTTGTAACTAGCCACAGCAAGCCGAGAGAGTCCATCTACGTATGGTCCAAGCACTTTGTGTTCTCTTACTTTCAGAGCCTGCCGACTCCTGTGTAAACAATCATGTGACATCATGATATAGGCCGAATGACTTTCGCTGCATAACACAAATGTTAAGGTGTCAAAGCACAAAATGACTCTGCAAAAGCTTGTAGCCAGGATTTTTTTTTTATCACACTCATGATCACAGCTCCCACGACATATAACTTAATCCACCGTTATCCTTGCTTTAAATAGCCAGGTGAATCCTGACTGAATTCCTCTACAAGGCTTTTATAGAAAACAGTTGCTTGTTAAATGGTCAATTTCCAGACCAACATCCAGGTGCCCTAAGCAGGCTGGTCCGCTCACCCTTTGGGGTCCAGAAGGTCACGAACTTTCTCGTTGTAAATCTCCATGTAGGAGACCTCCACGGCGAAGCTCTCCTCCTCCCTCTGCTGCTGCACAGTGCGCTCGAACAGCGAGCTACAGAGTCGTGGGATCAGGCCGGGCTGGTCCACCGTTCCCATCATGGTGTAGGACTTCCCAGAGCCTAGAAAGATGCACGCAGTGAGACTATGGTGTCAACACACAGCAGAGAGGGCACTTCATTTATCACAAAATAACTGAAAATCAATCATTCATAATAACATCTGCATTGTGAGTACGTGTTGATATGCTAGGCAGACGAATCATCCGTACCTGTCTGCCCGTATGCAAAAATGCAGGCGTTGTAACCTTGGAAGGCATTGTGCAAAAGACTCTCCCCAAGGCACTGGAAGACTATGTCTTGACCTGCAACACAGGTGAAGTACAGTTACTCTGACCTGCAACATAGGTGAAGTACAGTTACTCTGACCTGCAACACAGGTGAAGTACAGTTACTCTGAAGAGCCGTTAAACCAGCAGAGAGGAGACTGAAGCTTTGTTGATAGGACATCATTCAAAGTCACTTTCTAGGAAAGTTCCCATATTTGTTTAGCCACACTGCCATTGTAATCGTGGCAAACCCATGATAATAATAAAACTTTTTTTTATGGGTGTGTACTACATAACCTTGAAAGACAGTATCGCCAACACGAATGCAACTTTTTAAGTTACATAGTTTGTTCCTAAATTCCTTATCAACCCATAAAAGCCTCGAACTTGGAAAACGACTTTCATATGCTAGCACTGGCACTCTTGAACAATAAAGCTTGCTGGAAGAACAACTAAACAACATTCCTAACCCAAGAACACAGGGGAAGGGGCTTCTAATAACCCACCTGCAAATTTCTCCTTCTCCGATTCATCCATGGACCAGAAACAGTAGTCATAGGCAAAAACCTAAGAACAAAAAACAGTACCAAGTAAAGTTTAGACACGCACATTTCCCTTTATTATTACCATTATTATTGTTATTATTACCATTATTATTTAGTGCTTTCAATAAGATTTATTCAAGGTAATGTTAAACTCAAGTTTGATTACCTTGGGCTGACTTCTGCTGCACAACATGGTAGCATGGAGTGGTTGCACAAACGGGAAAGAAGGAGATAAAAAAAATTTAAGGGCTTTTATTATTCTGCAATCAACTACTACTCAGTATATTCACTACTGCAATGGACTACCAGTATAAACAAGATTTTTGTAACCTGCAAATATACTGAAAACATGCTCAGTTGGCAGAACATAAAGAAAATACAGCACACATTACAGAAGGCCACCACCTCAAGGCTGACCACACCATCAGCAACCACAGGGCACTAGGACCCAGGAACCGAGCTCCAAGTCACATACACAAAAAAAAAAAAAGCGAGACCATGTCATCAGCTGCACTTTGCCCAGTGGACCTGAACACAAACAGATCATCGTTGGGTGAGAAAGGGTTGGGGAGTCCAGAGCAAATACGGACTGGGAGCTTTGATTAAAAGCCGTGCTGTCCATCAGGGGAGCTGGAAGGTTTGGGCCAGCGCAGAACTCTCCATGTCCACACCAAACGGCTGAAGCTTTAGGAAAGATGTGGATGAACAACAAAAGCCCGGCTTAAGTCAAGGCGTTTCTGCCTCCTCTACAAACCCCATCCCTGCTCACATCACTATGGAAACACAATTATAGGCGATTTATTTCCACCCCCTGCACACTACATATTAAACCAGCCCTAATGGACACCAGTGAGGCCTCTCTCTGTCGGCCAAATCTGCAGCGTGGAGATCGGAGAGCGCTCACGGAGCCTGGTGGAGCACGTGCTCGGAGAACCGGGGGGGGGGCTCCCTCACTGTAGAACAAGTCACATTCCAGAAATAGCTGGAGAGAGACTCAGAGCCCCTGCAGGAAGTGTCAGGGTGAGTTGGGTGGCACACATGGGAGAGGACAGAGCAGACATGTTAAAGGCCTGTTGGGAGGCAGAGCGCCACTGTAACAGCTCCGCAGGGACAATTCCTCACGTCTGACAGTGAGGGAGAGACAAAGACAGAACAGCCTATTGTTAGACCGTCATCTTACTGCTCCACTCTCTCTTATAATACAGTTACTGAATCGAGAGATGAGGCAGGAGTGGCCGTTTCCAACAGCCATCGCAAGTCCATCAAGTTCTTAAACAGACGTAGTGTCACTTTGTTTTTATTGATTTGTTTCCGAGAAGCAAGCTGCATTTCAGGGAGAGAACTGGTTCATTTTTAACCTCGAGGCACGTGAAGACCAGGCGGTTCCTATGAGCTTTGTGCGCTCAAGTGAGAGAGTGAGACAGACTGGGGGGGTTGGGGGTGAAGCCCTGTGTACTGCAAATCGTACAAGGCTGCTTGATTTAACTTGACTATTAACTCTGCTGAAAAATGTAAATCCGAGATTAGACACTGCCAATTACAATCACAATTTGGAGGAGAATGTGGATTAACGCAAGTGAACGTCCAAATGTCCAAATTCTACAAAACCCTCTTGATTTAGTCTGCAGTTAAACTTTAACGCTCTGCCCCAGCAGCTATTGGCACTACGCTGACCTTCCTCTCCACAAAGCCAAACGCACGGCCTGCTCACGGCAGCCATTAAACCCACACTGGAGAACAAGCATTACACCACAATCGCTTCTTTGTGCTTTTTCCTAAATTAAATGACATGGCCCGGCAGATATTATGTAAAAGACGTGGGGCTGTAAGACGGTTTGTGTGTTGTTTAAATAAAGATTAATAATAAAGATTAATTATTTTGATTTGGATGAAGATGAAATCATTCCAAGGCTTGTTCCTTACAGCTTTGATTGGAGCTTTTAAAAGAGAGCTCATGTCAGCTTCTCCATATGATCCACTTATGAATTATGCTGATCCTCATAGCAAAGCATGTGGTTATTATTACCCAGAAATGCCTTTGTGACAGACCAGGCCAATCAAAGCAAGCTAGAGAATCTGTGTAGCTACACAGTCTATAGGTTAGGTTTATTTTAGCTTTCTAGTATGTACTCATCATTGGTTCTCTGAGTAAGGTGACCAGATCTGATGTGCAGAAAAAGGGGACACCTCTTTTAGGGGGGGGTCAGAAACTTTTGGCCTAAAGTGGCCTCCCTCTTCTCAAATCAAGCAAACCGAACTGTGTAGGGGAGGGCATGCCTAATATGTGAACGAGATCCTTATCGAAATTCTATGTAAGCTCAAGTAATATAAAATCTCAGACGTTTATTATAGTCTGCGCGGACATTTTTTAAAGTCTAAAAATGAATACATGTCCGGGTGAAAGAGGAAGTCTTGTCACCCTATGCCTGTAACTCAGAAAGCCCCAAGCACCCGGAGCTACACAGGCCTCTCGCTGAGACTCTACCAGTGCACACAATCCTGACCTCAGAGAGCTGCTGCTCTCGCACAGCCTGCACACGTGCACATGCAAATGCATGTGCACACACACACACACACACACACACACACACACACACACTTGTGCACAGAATCGCTCCCTCCCTCCCTCACGGGCACACACATTTTTTGTCTAAGGGAAAGTTTGCCCTTGTGCACAGCCATGGAAGTAGGACTGAGGTCAAAAATGAGACATGGCTCAGCTGTTTCAGTAGTAACCAAAGCAAGGTCTTCAATTCCCCCATCACTTATTAATGAAGGGACCACTAGCATAAAGTGTGTTGATGTATTTGGTCATTAGCATTTAATGTCTTAGAAGATAACACTGGCAATGTTAACATCATTCAGCCATAGAAGACCCAACCCCCCCCCCCCCCCCCCCCCCCCCGTGACCCATAACATAACAAGGAGATTTTGCAAACCAACTAAAGCATATAGCATATCTACTTCTTTTAGACAGACAGAATCAGTAATCCATACTTTAAACATTGTACAAAATAAAAGTCTGGTATGTCTTGGCCCACCTCCACTGTTCAAATTCCTACATGTCTCTTATTCACCGTATTTCGCCACGCCCACTTTCAAGTGTGTGTTTCTTCCGCCTTTGTGTTAGAACTTCCGGTCAGCTATTTTCGCGTTAGTGTACACTACTACATTTTAATGATTTTTTTCATAAAATAGGCATTCTTGTCTATTTACTTATTTACTTAATTACTTAAAATTACAAAATGAATGCAAGGAAAAGATGTGGCCACTGATTATAATATAGTTACTTATCTGATAGCCTCACAAGCACCCGACGCGTTTGCTTCATCGGAGCTTCATAACCGAGCCATTTCTCGGCATAAGGGTGATCTGGTGTTGGTTTCCCCTCCACAAAATGATAAGAGCAGACTAATGGACGTTTGGGTGGATGTTTTAAATTTAGCGCCTTCAGCCTTAGACGCAGGTCCTCGTCTTTGGAAGGCGGTGGATATAAGTTATAAGGTGCCCCACAACACTCAGATCTTTTCGAGCTGTGTTCGTAACACTGTTGGTCAAGCCAAGTTTTCCTCTTCTTCCATTTATTGTGACACCCTCTAACTCAGGAGTGGCCAACCTGCGGCTCTTTGCCTGGTTTCATGGGTCTCCCCAGCCGGTCCGCTCTCACCTGCACTAATGGTCTGTGCCGTGGCCCGGTTACCTCATCAGCTCCGAGGGCGACACACCGCTACACCTTCGTGGTGCGCGGTTTGTTTACAAGCCTAGCGACCCGCTAATACTTTTAAAACCTGCGTAGTGGAAAACGGGAGACTAGCGGCATGAAGTATCTGTGATATTGTGATTGTACTTTGAGTCTCGTTGGTGAGACGCGGTTCTTCCGTCACACGTTTGTAATAAACCACATACGAGGTGCAGCAAAGGCACCGCACACGACTGAGGGAGGCTTCAAAACTACTGACACTGTCTGTTCTCTTCTTCCTAAAGGTGAGCGCAGGTCAGTGGCGTTGTAATGAGTGTTGATAAGAGTTTATCCACTTTTTACCTAGAAAACAACAGTTGCGTACATAACAGAGCTCGTAGTGTGCTCCAAACGTGACAAAGTCCTGAAGCACATCACGCCTTATGTTTATATCGAAGTTTGTGTTCGTTTTTTTACTTAATTTGTGTCCATTTTATATCCCCCCCCGCTAATAATTTACACTCGCCACCCCTCTTGGTCTCTGACGGGTTGGCCACCTCTGCTCTAACTGAACATATTATGCTAGTCATTTTGTGTTTGTTGTCGTTTTGCTTGTAATCGGTATCAGCGTATCCGTAGCACCGGAAATTCTAACACAAAGTCAACCAAGATGGCCCTGCCCAGCGTTGTCATGGAAAATAGCGTGAATAGTGAACATTCTCAGAAACACAGATCAACAACCTAAACAACCATTTAGATCCTAGTGGGGGGGGGGGGGTCCATTTTAGTTTTGTTCTAGCAAATTTAGGACTGATGCAACAAATGACAAAAGTGACAGAACAAATGTCCCAGCAAACGTTCCGTATTTCAGTAAGTCTCAGGACTTCAACATATTTAATGTCATCACCACGTTTCAATCTTAGGTGGGAAGCAACTACAAACCATCCCATCACCAACAAACTAAGGTTCAGTAAGCAGCTGTATCCACAGTTTCAGTAGCAAAGGCAGAACGTGGCCTCATTGCCAATTTCACCTGCACAATGCATCCATTTAAGAGGCAGCTAGAGGAAGACGCCATGGTGAGACAAAGCGATCATTATGGGATGCACCAAACTCCATCACCAGAACTTACATGACAGAGCTATAGAGTGGAGAGTGGAGAGACTGAATGGTGCACACACACACACACACACACCCACACCCATCCACACACACCTCTCCCCCAGCCTCATTTAAAGAATTTGACTTTGCTTCAGGTGTGTGTGCACTAACCCGTGACTGAAAATGCAGCGTCCTGTATGTTTGACCCAATTTCTGGTCAACCAGGCGTGACCTAATGAATGTAGGTCCAGAGGGGACCGAGAGCAGAACCTGGTGAACATGAACAGTGCGACGCAGATACAAACGTTTCCACTGCACTACAGGAAGCAGTTCATCTCTCCAACAACACACCTTTGACGTGGCAGTGAAAACCTGCGACAAACATCGTTTAAATTGAAGTTCGGCAAGGAAAAGTTTGAACAGGATAGATCAGTTTCACTAAGACTGAAACTCTAGACCGCACATATCCTCCAGATCCGAAATACAGAACGCTGTCATTAGGGCAAAGTGCAGTCTCGCATCTACTCCTTCAAGCTCATTCTAATCTAGAGAGGGGTGTGTCGTACAAACCAGCTAGGCTGCTGAACGCAAACGGTCCCGTTCTGATAGTAATAAGAATGAAAGTAAACCAAAACGGAACAAACTAGAGCAAACTAAATTAAAACAAACCAACATCAGCTCAAAGTCCGGCCCAGTAGGGCCATAGGCCAGCACAGGTGAATAAGGTGATGGTTGAGTAATGTGTGTTTAACTCATACTAATGGCACTGTGATGTCAAACCCTGGTACCAGAGGGCCAGAGACCAACACGTTTGGTGACTGTCCAGCCCACATAATTCACTAGGTTCAACTCATCGGATCAAGCAAATAGCTAAATGTTGCGGGACCCCCCTCCCACCAGGACCGCACGTTGAAACCCAAGTTATTCAATTACCCTCTGGGCCTTTTCTGCTTGACACCACGCAGCGGTACTAGTTGTCCCCGCTGTCTATTTACAACAGGGTTACTGCTAGTCTTCAATATGCAAACCAATAAATAATTACTTGACCTAAAAATAAGGACACTGGGTGCAGCACAGACACAGGTGTGGTCAGATTAAATGAGCTCACCTATCTGTCACTCACACCTCTGGGCATGTCCCACAAACCCACACCTCCCAAAGACGTCTGGCTTCAATGACAATTACAACCGACTATACAAGCCAAACTCCATCAGATCTTAATGATTTAAAACGTAACCACTGGTATACAGTAGTGCATACAATGATATGAGCTAGTGAAATCCCTGACTGCTTAACAGGTCTACACGGTGTCAGGTCTTAAAACTCACCATCACACCTTCAACAAACAATGCGACTACATAACAGACCACAGACAGCTTGTTCACACCTTATTTGAAACTTTAATAGTGATGCACAGTCCCAAACAATGAGAGTGACGTCACCCGAACACTAGGAACCGGCAGTCTCAAACAATATTCAAATACAACACCACTTAAAATGTTTACAGGGCGGGACACACACACACACCACTTGAACAGTTTTGTATTTTCTGTATACAACACCACTATTCCTACCAGTAAACTTAACAGGCACTAAGACCCATATGCCTTGTGACTCATCGGTGTGAGCTGCCTTAGGCCTCGCACAAAGGATGGCAAGCCTAGTACGGATTCACTACCATGTACAAATATGGCGTCACAAAGGAAAGCAATGCGACTTGTTTGAACAGCCGTGTCTCGCGGTGCCCAACACGTAGGCTAACAATTAATATCAATCGGTGGGAGAGATATACGCGGCCCTGTTGCGCACATGTGCGCAGAGACGGGGCGAGGCATCTGGACCGCGGGGGGTGTGTGCGTTAACGGGCGCGGCAGGTTCAGTGCCCCAGAACTCGTGAACTCGCCTCGGCAATTAAAGCGTCTGCAGTGTGAAGTCAGCAGGAGGCTCGGCAGCTCAGCTCCGGGTCTTAAACCCGTTCCACCGCCGCCTTTGTGTGCCCGCTGCAGCCGCAGAAAGGCAGCAGGATGGGAATAATCGCTCTCTGTTGTTTACCCTCATAAAAGTCAGAAGTGGGGGGAGAAAAAATAAAGTTTATGGCCGACAGATGCTAAAAGCTAACTCGCGTGTTGCTCTCTCCCGCATAACAGCGCTCCCTCAGTTGTAGATGACCCGGGGTTAAACTCCCCCTGCGTTGCCACAGCGACAGAGGGCAGAGAAAAGAGAGAGAGAGAGTCAGATGGGAGAGAGTTATGTCCTGACACACGGCAGGACTGAGGGAGCGGCGTGCAGCGTGTGTGTGTGTGTGTGTGTGTGTGACTACATGTCTGCACAGCCGGTGGCCTGCCCGCCTCTGTGCCACCCTGACCCCCTACGCACACACAGCACCAAGAACACACAGCTCTCCACCGGGTGGTGGGCTTGACGTTCAGCTGCACACACCCTCCTCCGAGCCACTGTCCTCGCAGAGACATCAATCACGGCCCCCCCAGACGACACGGCCAGAGAAGTTTAACTGCTAGCCCAAAAGAACAAGAACAACTGCTCTCCTTGTCATATTGTGTGGCTAAAATCACGATTCATCTGCTGCACAAAACACCAGCAACACCGGGATTCATACAACAAAACCGAATGCATTACTGATGCAGTAGAAAGAAGAAAACACTGGTATTTTAATCTCTGTAACGCATTAAAAGCATCAGACACACTGATTCATAACTTCAAAGTGAAGTAACTATGATCCAGGTATAACACGTAACACCATAGGGGTGCGTCACCTGTAAAGAGAAGAGCTCTGTCCCCTGTCACACATCTCTGACACTCACACGACCACCAGAGCAGTGGCTGAGACTCCCTTTACTCGACAACAATAAAGGATGACATTATTTGACCGTTACAATTTAAAAATATTAATACAATTTTTAATATTTTAAATACAATTTAAAAATATTAATCTTTGGCAAGATTTACTTTTTACATTTGACAAGAAGTCTTAATAAAAGGTCTATAGTGTGAAGTGTAGCGTGTCCCTGCCTCTACCAGTCACTAGTGGCATCAAGCTTCATCCCACATGAAGCTCCATTACATCTAAGGTGTGAAGACGCTGGTCCAGGGTGAGCTCACCTTGAATCTGCCTTCCCCAGGTTAGGCTGCAGGAACGTCTGGTTGCCCTCCATCTCCACCACACATTTCGTGTTCAGCTCCTTTTCTTTTAGGGTGAAAAGAGGAGGAATTAGGAAGAGATTCGTTCAGTACGGTGCACTACACAGGTAACATGTCTGTTCTACAGGGTGATGGCAATCAGACTAGTCTTCCTCTTTATGATTTCCCTCTTCATCGTGCTTGTTCACATGTTTGTCAAAGGTCTTTTGAGCCTTTCATTCAACTGTTTATGACTGATAATGAAAACAACAAAGAGGAAACATTGTGATCTACTGTAAGTGAGGAGCTATTATTATTATCTGTAGATATCCGAGTATACCAACAACAGGGTAAACAGAATGTAATCACGGTGTCCTCAGATGGCTTGTTGAACAATTTACTACAAGACATTTGGCAAAGCTCAACAGACAGAAATCAATTATAACTGATTTTATGCTGTTTAAGTACAGCAAGGACTTCAACTTGCCTTTTTCACTAATGGTAGATGCCACATTCATTTGTGTATCTTGTTAACAGCAGCATGAGGCCGAATCATTGTGTTCACAACACGTACAACTGGGTAAGGTTTTATCCTATACCTGCTTCTATGAAGTCGTGAAATCTCCTTACAACACGCCAACAGTCATTAGAAATTCACATGCTCTGCAGTTTTTATTTTCCTTCTGGTTGAATATCAGGTGTTCTCAAATGTCTGGGCAAAAAAATACATAACTAAACCCTTTTTAAGTAATTGCATTCAACACAGACGAAGCAGAAAGGAAGGAAATGTTTGGGGTCGTTAACCTTCCAAGTGGAATTCGCATCTGAGCAACTAGATTAACCATATGCGAATGCACAGGAAGTAAATGCACTTCCACCAATAACGAAACAGCGCAAAGTTTCTTACTCTTTTAACACTACTGTGGAAACCAATGTGGAGCCGTCAGACCGTTACAGCTGACTCAGAAATCCTGGGAGAGGATTTGGCGTGACGCCAACACGCCAATGACCACCTCATGCTCAAAGAGGAAACACGGGCTTCCTGCATCCACCAGAGGATCAACTGCCACCACACAGGGTGGGGGCAAAAGGTCTGGGCAAAAGGGACGAAAGTCAGGGAGAAAACTCTGGAAAGGACGAGTGAGGTAGAGCTAGAGCGGCGGTTAAGGACTGGCAAGAGAGAAACTGAAGTGAGCTTCTTTCATTACTGCTCTATTTGTAGCATTTGTGTTGAAGGCAAAGTTGTAACCCATGGCAAAATTGAAAGGGTTTGAAAACATTTTAAATGTTCTCTATAAATAAAGAGACCGTAAAGGGCCTTTATTAAACATAATGTCTTATTAGTCATGATGTGTACAAGTCTACACTACACTATCTATAACGCAGATAAGAATGTGATGTCATGGCTTTACTCTCACCACGAAATGTCAGGAAATTATTAACAAAGATAATTCCTTGCCCTGCTCCGTCTAAATGGGTTGGCACAGTTGTCAAAGGTGTGGAGTCAAACTTGTTCTTCGAAGGTCTAGAACGTTTTAAGATAATGGGAACATGCTGTTTGTAACATTAGCAAATTGTCCACTGCAATCCATTCAGACTCCCTTCCTGCTTTTGTCAGACACACACACACACACACACACACACACACACACACACACACACACACACACACACACACACCCCTCTGGCACAAACAGCCTACCTACTCAATATTTGTTGAGACAGACATGGAAAGTAGAGCTAAAATAGATGATTACTTCAGTTTACACAGATGCGGTCTGTGTGCTGGGAAGCACATTAACCCCAGCTCACAGGTCTTATGACTGTATTTTACACTTAAATCCAACACGTGACCACGACAGAACCAATATGCTCGACAGCTCTCATTTTACAAGGTACACGTTCAACCACGACACACTTCCACTTTCACAAGACCCGTGTAAGCCCAACCAGACCGCTCCAACTCAATGGTCAACCGTCAGCAATCTAAGAGCAGAGATTTCTGAATGATATCAATGTTCCTGCTGAAATGCACAACTCCTCCTGAGTCCAGGGAACGCTGTGGTGTTGAGTCAATACATCCCAACTGTGACTTCAATGACAGTTATTATATATTAGAAATAAACAGTCCTTCATGACCATGACATCTTGTTGAGATCTGTAAAATAACCCATGGTGTCTCACTAAACATCAGGGAGGGTTACAAGCAGATAACAGAACCCTTAATGTCTAGTTTCCTAGAAATACATTATCGGGAGTTGCATTTAAAGTCCAAGTTAATGTGCGAGATGTCATTCACACCCTTTTACCAGTTGAGATATTTCTTCACACAGATCCTATACACACCTCCTCGACAGCAGCACGGTCTATACTTTAACGTTGCAGCAAATCATACATTCATGTACTGAAACTGAACTTGATTTATTCTCCACTTGATCCAGTGTGGTGTAATTATTGCGGTCCGACTCACCTCGACGGTTCATGGGACGAACCCTGACCGCCACCTTCACGTTGGACTCGAGGTTGGGTTCACCCATGTTTGCGTTTAGTCGCAGAGACAGTACGTGTATCCCGACAGAAAAGACTCTGGACGACAGAGACGAGCAAAAAACCTCTAGTTAGGTGAGACACATCAAGTTAGAGACACATCTAGTTAGAGACACATCAAAGACGGCCATTCAACTCTCTAATTAGCTTAGCCGCTAATTAGCCGGTTAGCTAACGCGTTAGTAACCAACTCTTCATCTCAAAGTTGACCCGGGCGGTCCAAACAGGCTTTAAAAAAGAGGTACAATAAAGATAATGTGGTAGACGCTTGAAAAACACATCAACCCGCTATAGGCGCTGAGGTAAAAGTGTTGTTAGCTTACTGCGCTAGCTGGCGTTACATGGCGAGGGTTAGAGGAGACGGGGCGGATAACGGCTCGGCTCCGGTGTCATTATCGCCACTCACACGCTTCCACTCCGCTTGACGGGCGTTCACAGTTTTCCGAGGTGACCGTGTTTTGGTTTTTCTCGTCTGTGTCATATTTAGCAGACCCGGGGAAGTGGGGGGGAAATAAAAGGGAAACCGGCTGAGGCGGATTCCAGTGTTGAGGTCCTGCGGCCAACTCGCGCGCCCGCTGGAATCCGCGACTGTGGCGCTTCAGCTGGCGGCGGCGGCGGCGCGCGACGGCGGCGCGCGGTGAGGTCGCGCGACTCCAGTTCCGCGTTTTGATTGTGGTTTGGTCGGACTTAATCGCCATCATGATGAGGTCAAGTGCAAGTATTAGAAAATGTATTGCACGTTTTACTTTTTTAAATAATAAAATTTAAATATATTCTGTAATTACGATAATTTATTAAATTTTAAGGTTAAACAACTTAATAATTTGCTCCACAGTCACTGCTTTGTAATGGAATTGACAAATAGTATGATATTAGCGTGCTTGACGGTTTACATGCATTACCCCTCTAAGATGGGAGCCTGATATTTTTTTATTGAAATAACTCTGTAAATTATGGAAAGAATTAACTTGTGAACCTAGAAATTTCAATGGCTCTTGAAAGTCACAGTGCTATACCTTTACTTCGTTGCACTGAATAGACAAGCCCCGATTTGTGCTAATTTTATTTGCACTTAATGCCTCGTCGAATGGTGTAGCATTGCTTTTAATCTTACAATCTCTTATGTTTAATGTCTCATTTCTATTCCATTAGAAATAAACTGAGCGCATCCAATTCTAACTGTCATGCCACGACGACATCTGCTGGTAATGGAGCGAAATGTTGACGCGTCCTCGCATCGTTGAAGTTGTAGTCATCAGCTTTAGCAGCAACACTACTGCTGTCATCATACTCTGATCCTAAAATTCGATAATATGCTTCAGCTCTTGATCCATTTTATTTAATTTATTTGCCATACAGCAAGCACACAGTATCTGTAACGTTTCAGTGTCCATACTGCAGGGACCATTTATATAAATGGATTCTGCCGTTTACTGAGGCATGAAATCATAATTGATACTGGACAATCTGAAAATATCTATAATGATGAATCGGTTCTTTTATATGAACAATATAAAACAATAATTTATTATCCGTTGGTGGTTTGTTGTACAAAAGCAGTTGTTTTGTATACAGGCCTGAATATATCTATTTGAATTTATACAATAGCGAATGTTTAGGCTATTTAACGTTTCACGTGTGTTAGCTGTGTTTTAAATAGCAACGAGGTAAACAGAAAAGACATCAAAAAGGAACAAGCAATATAAATATCTCTGAAATACGTCTTATTACGACTCTTGGTCATGAAATTATCTGTAGTGAGACTAGATGACATCTCGTTTCTCATGCTGTATGAGAGAAGTGTGAGGACGTTGTATAAGAATGGAATACAGACCGATGATAAGTACTGAAGTATTATATAGGACTATTTGAAAGATTTGATAAATCAATAACTGGGTAAATTAGCTGCATTTAAATACTTCAAGAGAGACGCATGACCTGGTATAGCTATAGACTTAATAAAGTTTTAAAACGGACTACACTAACACACACAATGTAAGCTAATATAGACCTAAAAACTTTTTTGATTGATCTTCAGTAAAAAAAAAAAAAAAAAAAAAAAAAAAAACAAGAATGTTGCTAAGTAAAAGAAAAATAAATATTATTTTCTAATTGAGGATTAAATACCTAATCATATTGTGTTTTTGCTCCCTCTCTCTCTCTCTCTCTCTCTCTCTCTCTCTCTGTGTATGTGTGTGTGTGTGTGTGTGTGTGTGTGTGTGTTCTCTGTGTGTGTTTTGTTTCTTAGTATCTATCCTTGTTTAATAGGCTACTTCACGTTAAACACGTTGGATTACACCAATAACTGTCACAAATTCTATCAACATCCGTCACGTGTCTTGTTAGTTAGACTTGTTTTGTCTTGTTGTTAATACTTGTTTTGTAGAATTGACTCAGGCCTACCCGCCTCTACATTTATCAAAAATCAGAAGCAAAATAATAGCCACAAGAGCAAAAAATGACACATCAGCAGAATTGTGCGTGTATGTGTGTGTTTGTGTATATGCAGGATCGTTGCAGCAAATTCTGGGCCCTGTACACTCTCAATGTTGGCCCCTATAAATGCCAGTAAACGAGGCACATGAGCAAAATGGGCCCCTCTCCCTACTCGGGCCCTGGGTAGTCAAGTCCACTTTTACCCCCACTACCACGCCCATGTGTATGTGTGACATGCTTCTTATCGTAGAAGGTCCTTTGCATGAGAAATCCAAACAGTGTGTGTAATATAAGGTTTTACACTAGAGGGCGCTAACTTCCAGATCATGTACGCCTTGGTTGTCAATACGTATCTAATTTCCAATGTATAGTATTTGGCACTGATTAAATAGGAAAAAAATCATCATTATTAAACAATGTGTACTGGAAAAATATGAATTTGTAATTACAACCATTTTGTGTTTTTTTGTGTGTGTGTTAATATATGGTATGGGCAGAGCAAGCTCAGGAGCTCATCCACCAGATCCAACTCCAACTGATTTAAAACAAATGAGCAATTACTTTTGAACACTACATTTGGAACAATTACTTTTGAACAATTTAATTTGAACAATGACCTTTGAACATGTGGCAAAACAACAGCAGTTTAGCTCCACTCATTTTTCCATGCTGTCATTCCGTCCTGGCTGGTGCAACAGATCCACTCGCTTTATATTTTAGCCAATTGACCTTTACAGTTTATCTACTATTTATAACTTGAATTGTCAATCATTCTAATATAGGTCTTCACACTGCGTGCATATTGAGGGATGGGTTTTAATCGTTTGTTTTATGATACAGACCTCTCTCCTCTCTTTATAATTTAGTGTAAATGTTAGAGTGTTTGGGCTCTCACTGGGCTTTAGATGGAGCCGCTGTGATGTATTTAGCATCGTGGGCAAAGGGCATTTGCTTTGAACACGCCATGCTTCAAGTCTCCTTCCCACTGTTCCTGCTTTGGGCTCCCAGCAGCCCAAACAAACATCACCAAGAAGTGGTCGCTCATTGGTTCCCCACCGATCCTAAGGTTAGAACAACTGCAGAAGTGATAGTCATGTGAATGTACCAATAAACACAATAAAAACACAGTGTTTAAAATGCTTAAATGTCAGTGAAAGTAGGGAGGCAATGTGGCAATAATTTTAATTTTCTCTCTTAATCATTTCTTAACTGCTGTTTTTATCATTTAGACCTTTTTTGTATATTAAAGAACAGGACTTAATACATATAAATAACCAATAAGCAGACTAATGCAAGTTAACTGTACAAATAAACAAAAGCCTAATCAAAGCAGGATGTGTAAACACAATTAGGCTTTGATTAGGCCTTTGCCTTGTTTTAGGAGTGATTCATCTCTATTTTACTGGGTGATAAGGAGAAATATTCTGTGTGGGCGAAGGTCTTGTGGATTACTGGACCCGGTGGTTCTTATCGTAGGGGTTCGTTAAGATGACACGATTAGAGTAATTGTTCCGGTCGCTAATCAGACAGGGGCAGGCAGAGGGGTCGTTTTCAGGGATGACCCTTATCTTTCCTGTGTGTGTGTGTGTGTGTGTGTGTGTGTGTGTGTGTGTGTGTGTGTGTGTGTGTGTGACGTGCTGGTGTTGGGCGTGTAACTTGGGTAATCTACTGACTGTTCCACTAGGCTATGAAGAAAGGAACTGTAATCATAATTACATTTGTGTCGAATTCAATATTTTTGTCACATATCTGACAAATCTCTCACTGGGATTGAGAAACTATGTCACCATACGTGTTACCATTCCATAGCATATGTCTCTAATGCCAACCTGTAGATATGTATACATATTGAATAGATATATATAACTGAGCATCATCAGTTCTGAGTGCCCAGAAACAAATCTAAATTTATGGGGTATGGATGTGGAATGGGAATTGGACATGAGCAATATTTTACTGAAAAGCTTTACAGTTGCCGGCCTTTTTGCTCCATAGAGAGTGCCAAGAGAGAGGAGCCGTGTGTGTGTGTGTGTGTGTGTGTGTGTGTGTGTGTGTGTGTGTGTGTGTGTGTGTGTGCCTGGAATGAGTCACACTGTCCAAAAAGGAGGATTAGTGGATTGCAGAGAAGGAAAAAAAGAGAAAGACTCAAACACAAATGTCCATCTTTCCTTGAGGAGCTTTCTGATTCTCAAGTGGCAGAAACAGTTCCCCACTGGACATGTGTTCATTTTATTTTGAATATAGCCTAGCATGTGGAATCTTCAAAACAGGTCTTTCCATCTCTCAGAAAAGTAATGACCGCAGCCTCACAGCAGAAGAAATAACCTCAGCATTGCAGTGCAATGCTTCACCGTACATCCTATCAGATATGTCTGACGCACATAACAGTTGATACACTACCATTACCCAGTGAGAACAGTACCTGTTTACTGGTGTTCGAGCTTAGAACATTGCATGGGCAACACTCCACAGAAACCTTGTACACTAACCAAAAAATCATTCACATAGCCTGAAATACAAATAAATCAGACCTGTGATATGGTCGTATTATTGATAGCCATGGTCAAAAATTGATGCTGTAATTCCTTTGCGTTGCTGTGCGCTCTCTGTTAAACAGAAGGTCTTGCTGTTGCTCTTTCCATGCAGTAGATCTTGCCAATCAACAAGAAGATTATATGTCTTACAAGGTTTGCTGGATCTGTTGTTAATGAGAAGGTGCAATAAGTATCCAGCAGTGCAGAAAGACCCACATTTATAGGTGTCCTGGAAACGCCAGCTGCACTGGCATGTCTGGTGTTAGAATATGTTTGAAACTAAGAATGCTAATCAATGAAATTACTTTAGGTTTTAATGTGCATATTACAGATTACAAAAAATCTGTGAGAATGCCCTTACAGTAAAAAGGTCTTAGAGTTACAATTAACTCCTATTTCAGTGTATAGTTAACTGGAAATGTATTAACTACCCACAATATAAGTGTAGATGATAATATGATAATGTGCACAATTTCTTCACCAGTGTATATAATTTACATCAATTTGTCATGTTAGATATGTTTCTTCACCAGCGCTATAATTTAGACCAATATTAGGTACTAATAATAATTTTCATCACCAGCAAAACTCTAAAAGTGGTTTGGCAGTGATGTGTGGCCAGACGAGGGAGAGTGAACAATTTCTTCTTATCAGAAGTGCATGTGGGTTTTGTGGTCTTAATTCATATGCACTATTAGAATATTGTTCCAGGGATACAGAAGATTCTATCAGGTCAAATAAATTGAATGGGTTTATGGGTGGGCATCATTACTTCTGGTGGAGAATCTCATCTGTGGCTTTACTATGACCACAGTCTCCTTAAGTTGCAATGTGGCTGATGTGAGCTGAAACTAAACAGACGTCTGGAGCGTCTCAGCTCAACGGCAGTTGACACAACAAAGAAAAAACAAAGCAAAGACAAAACAATAATTTAACTTAAGTTAAAACCTTCCCGTAATTATGAGTGACCTCTTCTGTTATTGAGCTGCAAAATGAGCAAAGACTTGGTAGTCAAAGTCTTTGTCAGTTATAACTATGTTTATAGTAATGTTTTTAATAAGTTAAAATATTATTATAAATATAGCAATATATTTGTAGTACCAAATAATATAAGCTAAAATGGTGGCTAAAACAAACATTATTGATGGAAAATAGAAATTTTACAGATATAACTGTATCTCTGTCACACCAATACAATGACATGTCTCCTTCAACGTTAACAGTACCCCTATCCAGTGGCTCCAGAGTAATACGCTGCCCAAGGCCCCCGTGCTGTTGGGCTGCTGTAGGTCTGGTGTACTGAGACAGCACTGGCAGCATAGCATGCTAGTAAAACTCAGTAGTGAAAGATGACCCCATTAATGCTCGCTAGTGCTCATCAGTCCTCACCAGTCCTCACCAGTCGTCAAATAGTCCTCACAAGTCCTCAAATAGTCCTCACCAGTCCTCAAATAGTCATTAAATAGTCCTCACCAGTCCTCAAATAGTCCTCACCAGTCTTCAAATAGTCCTCAAATAGTCCTCAAATAATATCCTCAAATAGTCCTCACCAGTCCTCACCAGTCCTCAAATAGTCCTCACCAGTCTTCACCAGTCCTCAAATAGTCCTCACCAGTCCTCAAATAGTCCTCACCAGTCCTCAAATAGTTCTCACCAGTCCTCAAATAGTCCTCACCAGTCTTCACCAGTCTTCACCAGTCCTTGCTCCATGGTAATCATCTAAAACACCCTTTTGGTTAGTAGGACGAAGGTCTGACACAGTCCATGATGTTTACAGCGAGCCTATTCTGACACACAAAAAAGACAAAATACATTTTTGAATCACTAGCATGAGGCAAAGTCATTTACTCATTCAGTTTCTGACCTCATACTGGGAACATAATAAAAACTTCAGGAGCACGGGGGGGCACACACAGGTGGCCGGCCTGACCTCCACCAGCCGGAGAGAGACTGCAGTCACGCCGTACCAGACCACCCTGAGACAAACTGACGTCTCATTGATTCAGTCATTGATGCAACAGTCATCTTGTGCGTCAGACACACTGGGAGAACTCTTCTCTCTCTCTCTCTCTCTCTCTCTCTCTCTTTCTCCCTATGTGATTCTATCACTACTAAGAGCCACAGGGGAAGTGGGAGGTTGATTAATGTCTTTGCTCAAGTTGCAGCTCAATTAAGAGGAAAAAGGTCATTGATAATTATGCAAAACGACATAAAATCAATGCTCAGCTTTCATCTGCATCACGCTAATCTGGCACGGCATCAAAATGAAACAAACTGCCATTGTTCTCAGTTGTGTTTTCCCTTAAGTCTGTGCCCCATTCATTACTATTATTGTTGCTGTTTGATTATCAGGATTCATCTCCATCATTTTTGATCAAAATTCTCATAAAGTTCTGAACGACGTGGCGGATGGGGGCATGAGGACCAGACAGCTGGTGCTGAGCGGAGCCAGGCAGACCCGTAACGGCCACGCGCCGCCTGCCCCTCTGCGCCGGTCGCGCGGCCCGACAGATAAGGACAGGAGGGCACCAGGGGGAAGTGATGCGATGATCAGCTCTGTGGTTTCTGTCCCACTGCTGTCTCTCATCTTTGCTGTCAGAAGCCTCCTTGAAAACTCCTGTTTTAACTCTACAAATATGTGCTGAATCTGTACTGAAAAAAAAAACAATACAAATGGAGCATTTGCATGGTTTAAGGGATGGTTTGTGGCGGAATGTGGAACAGATTTTGTGTGTGTGTGTGTGTGTGTGTGTGTGTGTGTGTGTGTGTGTGTGTGTGTGTGTGTGTGTGTGTGTGTGATACATTGTGACAAGATGTATATGCCTCATATATAAGAACATAAGACTACGGTTACCTTAACCACATGTCCTTGAGGCAGAATCACAGACAGGGCAGCAGCTCAATGCCGTTTCCTTGAGTTTAACTCTCTTCATGATGCTTCAGTCCCACAAGGCCCAGACTGCAGCCATCTTTAAAGCCCACAGAAATGCTTTTGACCCCAATTAGCTCTCTTTTCCCCGGCCATCACCTCACTGACAGTCCTGTCTGCTCTGCAGCCGGAGAGGGACATGTCTGGTGCTGCTTTTAAGCAATTTCTGCAAATCCACTATATATATAGCCCAGCACTGCTACTAGAAGGCATGTTATTTCCTGAGACAGGCCACACTGTACGTACGCCCAAGGTTTTTGGGCTCCATTAGAGATTTGTAAGCCAGGTCAACTGATTGGTAAAGTGCTGTTTGTTTCCATGGCATCACGGACACACCACTCCCACTTCACCACACTGTAACGTCACGCCACGTGAGACGAAGCCAAAATGGCAACTTCAGTCAGGGCGCGCGCTGCTTTCCTGTCACCGTAATACATTTCAATCGAATTTATTTTGAAACTATTAATGTGAATTATGTAAATGCTGTTACAATAGGGTGATCGTAGCTTGACGGCACCTTGTTATTTGTTGCTATACCTACACAATCAAATTGGCTCTTCTGTTCACAAGATAGGGCTGTTTCAGTTTGAGGAATTGTATACAGTTGAAAGAGCATTAATTGCAATTAACTGAAATTACTTTTACCTTATTCTTTAATTAGTAGATAGACACAACAATCATTGTGAGCACTCTTGTTATTTTTTTACTGATTTTGTCAAGGGGATGATTAGCTGGGTGGGTTGAAGCTCCTACACAATCACCACCATCTCCTGAAACGTGGTCCCACTAGCTCTCCTTTGGCTGCATGCAACTTCTGTACTGCAGTAATGCAAAATCCCTAGACAATACTCCGGGGATCCATCAATCCCTAGACAATACTCCTGGGATCCATCAATCCCTAGACAATACTCCTGGGATCCATCAATCCCTAGACAATACTACTGGGATCAATCAATCCCTAGACAATACTCCTGGGATCTATCAATCCCTAGACAATACTCCTGGGATCAATCAATCCCTAGAGAATATACTCCTGGGATCAATCAATCCCTAGACAATACTCCTGGGATCTATCAATCCCTAGACAATACTCCTGGGATCCCTTAGCAAGGACGAAATTGAGTAGTTTGGGTATGTATTCTAATCAGGTTCATTCTAACTTTAGAAGGTGTGTCAGGGCATCAGAGGGTGCGGCACGAATGCTCTAGCAGTCCGGGTGTCTACACATGTCTGCACTTCAGGACAAGTAGCAGGCAGGTGGGTGGAGGTGAGTGGAAGTGGGTGGAGAAGGCTCTGCACCCATGAAAGAGCCTGTGGTATAATTCAAGTGCCTGATTTAGCCAGAGGGGACAGGCTTATATGAAACAACCCATTTCATAGCTTGGACAGCAATGAAACAAACCAAGATTTTTTTTCTTGCACCACATAATCTTTACAGGGATGATTTACTTAGAGAATATTTATTATTCTCTATTTTTTCTCTAATTTTGTTTTTATTAGAGAAGATATTGAATTATCTGGATCACTGATTCCACATATGCCTCCATCATTTACAAAGGTTATATATTCGTGGAGGCCAAGCAAATTAGCTAAATATATGTAATATTTCATCGTCAAATCTCATCATGGGATTGCTTTGGTCCATTTGGCACAGTAATATCCAATTATGCTTCCAGGATGGTTTCTGTTGCATCTCATGCTACACATACAATAACTTACAGCCATTAAAAACAGAAGAGACAGAGGACTTACAACCTTAAAATATCTCATGACAAAACACGTACACTTTATAATTCTTGTATTGAAGTCGTTCTCCAGGTTGTAGTGAGTCTTTATGTGTTTGTGTGTGAAGATAAATGTTTATGCGGGTGAGTCCCACCCAGCCTGAGATTCACTCTTCATAAGGAACCTCGGTGACTATCACACAAAAAGCAGCACTATTCTAAAACACAAACACTCCTGGGTCGTGGTTGTTTTCAGAAAATTTGCAATTATCTATTTTTATTTCACAGTTACACAGTTAAACATGAAGTTACCATTTAGTTAGTATGCTCTACAGTCACTTTGTTGTAAGTGTCTTTTTTATTGCTTTATACATATTACACATATTGCTTGAGTTGAAACCTTTCACCTCATGGGCTTTATCAGTATCCTGAATGTGGACATTTCCTCCTTTTTAAGACAGCAGATAAAATATTTCCACATGCCCCTGAGATCTATTTACACACACGTGTTAATTATCAATTAAACCCCAGACTAATGAAGCTTTGTCCTCATTTGAGTTTGTTCCCAGATGAGTTTCCTGATTTATGAGTGAGAAGAACATATGTTAATAATGCATACTGCAGATAATATTTGCCCATTGTTAGAAAAATCAATTATGAAAACTTTTTTGAGATAAGCTTCTCCAGATGTTGTCTTTGGAAACACCATGCTTCTAAGTCCTGTGTAAATGTAAGTTGAATTGTGTGATCCACACATTGCAAAGACACAGAACACTTTTCTGTGTTTTTTTTATTCCTGTCTGTTAATTAACTTGAAATGTATAAGTGACATGAATGAGTCTCTGCAAAATTCTATGCATTTATGTATAGAATTATCTAGAAGACCCTTTACACTCATGCGACCGTCATCCTGGTCATTCTCAGTCCTGACTAGGAATCGTGGGCGTGTGGTCTGTCAGAGTTGCTCCATTAACTTAATGGACTGTGGGTCATTGTGAGAAAAGAACGAACAAAAATAGATGGAAAATGTCTGAGAGAGACAGGAGGAGGCAGGGACAATAACCTTTTTGGGCTTCTTTATTGGAATGAGATGACACACTCGAGCAGTTCTTAAATGAGTGGCATTCGTAATGGTGGATCTTCTGAGAGTCTTGCCCTTTCCCCGGGCTCTTCAGTCAAGATGCAGGCCTCCTGCCTCCAGGAACAGGTGCGGTTCACCCCATTCCTCCTCATCACGCTTTCATCCTAGAAGAAGTTCTGCTCCACCACCATCAGCAGAAGAGCTTCATGTGCAACTCGTGTCTGTGGTCAAAATGTTTCATAAGGGCCTATAGTTAGGAGCATTTTGTGTGAAGTGGAATTGGAGTGAAATATTTGTTAACAAAATCCATTTTAAACAGCAGCAATTTTACAATGTTAATGCTGCTTAAAGCTTTACATAGGCAGAAGCACTAAGCATATCAATCTTTTATCTTTCATTGCAATATAGTTATTGCTTTGACAAATGACAGGACTGCACACAAAACTGAATAACACATATTAATTAACACTGTTCACATATCGGGTTTAAAGTTTTCAAAATGTAATTAACAGCGTGTTTATCGGTGTTTCCGTGTTGGCCTGTGATTCATACTCATGGGCCTGTGCAGACTGATCCTCCTGACACTTAATTACTCAGTCGACTTCAGAGTCCATGCTGGTCGCATCGACGTGAAGCACAACATACAATCCTGCGCTTGGCTGAACTTACAGCAATTGCTGCTTTGGAAATTAGGTCTAAATTGTGTTCTGCGTTTGGACCAGATAACGCCAAAGACCTTAAAGGAGGGGATTTCTTATAGCAGAGCATGTGACAGTGAGAAGGAGGTAGAGTGAATTTCACAGTTGGACAATCAGCACCAAAGAGAAGCTCCTTCTGGCCCTTTAGCTGCTGACCACCGTGCAGAACCTTCAACTTTTGTTTCTTCACCTTGCTGAAGTCATGATCCTATGAAGGAGCTCTGATGTGATCCGACTACCCATGGTTACCTATTTCAGTAATACGCACTAATAAATCAAGCAACCAGCAGTCAACAATCAATACTGAGCAACGCAAATAGCAATCCTATGCAGTTCTGTTACACCATCTTTTTGAGCAGCTATCCATATATTTTATTTATTGTTTAATATTCCATCTGATAATAAAAATAGCTTATTGAAATATAAGTTTACAATTGGTTTATTTAAGGATTTTATGTGTTATATAAATCTTATAAAATAAAAATGACAAAATTCTACCTTGTTTTTTAAAACAGTACAAATATCTTGTCAAATATGTACAGAGATTTGGCCCTTGTTAAAGGTTTTGCTATAGTTCCCAATTGAAATATGAATTCTAAATACAGTTCTAAAATATTAAACGCATGCAAATGTTCTTTGTTGTTATCTTAGTGTTGACACACACGCAAAAAAGTGAAAAAGACCACCGTCCGATTCCCAGTAAGTAAAAAAGTTAGAAGATAAAAACACCATTTATGTTCTTCAGAAATACTTCATCCAGTCGGTGAACTCATTGAAGAGTTCCCCGATTGGATCAGCGAGTGTGACACCCTGCAGAACCAGAGATAAGCTGCTTATCTGGGGCATGTGCGGAAGCTGCGCAGTTTTCCACCTCATTTCGCATCACATCCCGCTCCCCGCAATCGGGAAGAAGACAAACACCTAAACGCACCCGTAATTGCACTTTCACTGCCATGATTACACTACCACAGAGCCGGGGAAGGTAGTAGCCTTATCGTCAGAATAAAGCGTTATATAAACGCTTGTATTAGAGAAGGTGAAAGGGAAACACTGCGTGTTTGAATGACTCACTGTTTGAATGACGGGTCGGGTTGGAGGCCCAGAACCGGTCCATAAGCTGACCCATGTAAATGAGTTCTGATCTCTGTTGAACTGATGAACCAAATAAGATAACTGATGTATAAGCAAATGAAAGTGTAAGGAAACAAGCTTCTTCACTGGGCAACTAATTCACTCCTGAGTAATTACAGCAATTCTGAGTAATAGGTTAGTGAATATAACACACAACTTTGCACTGGACTCTGGTGAGTTTGTACTGCCGAAGCTTCGTAGCGCACAAAACAAACTGGACATGATAAACTTATGCCTCTTTAACACATACATATCATATGACTACACCTGATGTAGCCTACGTGTATTATCATGGTTACAATAGTATTGGTTAATGGGTTTAGATGCAGCACGTGTGCTGGGTCCAGAAGGCTGGCGGACACATGCTTGGCTCCTGCGTCCACACACCAGCACACAGAGCCATAGTGGCATCTGCTTTAATGGTGGTTCAGTATTCACCACTTTATGATATTTTAATGTTTAACCCTAAGCAAAATCTTTAAAACATGGATTAAATAAAAAACAGTTAGACGGTCCAGACAGTGGAGTGTCCCGATGTGCTTTCATTTCTTGTTTGAGAACAAAACCTCTCCAGACGCATCCACGGCTGAGGGAACCGCAGTCGCCAGGTGACTTAACAAAACCTCAGACGAGAAATGATCCACTATCGTGCAGTGAGCAAAATAATTCACTCATTTAATCAGAGTTGGAAGAGTCTGTCAAGTGCCCCGGCCAGCATTGTGGCATCTTTTAGTACGCACCTGTAAGGAAGTTAATGTAAACCTTTGTATCACAGTCTTAATTTAATATCATCCATTGTGTTCAACGCCTGAACAAACCCTTGTGGCACTTACATAAATGCAAAAATAATACGATTCCATTCCAAACTAAAGAAAGCAAAAGTACAGTAATTTAAAATAGTTCTTAAGTACAGCAAAAGTACTTAATTATTTACTCTATCCAACTTCTATTTATCTGTAAAACAAACAAAAAACCAGACACTAACAAAAACAAACAAAACTTGCTATATAAACATTTTAACTCACTATAGTCTTTAAATATTAATTTATAATTCCTGAGCAATTCTATATCAGATACATTATGAATGCCCTTTGGCAATGTCAAGTAGAGATATTATGAAGCAAAACTTTTTCAATTATATTTCAATATGGTGTTTCACTTTGATTGACACCTACTTCATTGCCATTTTACTGCTTTACAATTTGCCCTTGGCAAGAGAAATTTATTATTCACTGTGATACTTTGCCAATAGTAATTGACAAGGACAGATTTCTCTTTCAGTCCACTTGTAACCTTCACCATATATTTTCATTCTCACAAATGTTCATGTGTTTATCTTGAATCAAAAGCCAAACACCAAAAAAAGTTCAACAAAAATGAGTCATGCTTTTTCTTCTTTGATAAAAAAGAATGAATTACAAAATTTAAGAGGAAAAAAAATCTTGGGGTAGGTACCCAGTGGGATAAGTACTCAGTGGTATAGGAACACAGTGGGATAGGTAAACAGTGGAATAGAAACCCAGCGTGATAGGAACCCAGTGGAATATAAAGCCAGTCGGATAGGAACCCGGTGGGATAGGTACTCGGTGGGATAGGAACCCGGTGGGATAGGAACCTGGTGGGATAGGAACCCAGTGGGATAGGAACCTGGTGGGATAGAAAACTGGTGGGATAGGAACCTGGTGGGATAGAAAACTGGTGGGATAGGAACCCAGTTAGGAGCTTTTGACGAGTGGTAAGTTTCTCAGTACTACTGTAAAATGCTACATAACATTATAATTGACATTATAATATAACATTATTAATATTATAATTATTAACATTATTATAATATAACATTATAATAACAAAAGGTTATAATTCACTCCATAGGTTATTGGTGTAATGGCCCCTTATTCTCAACAATAATTTACATATAATCAATAACAGAATGTTAAGGTTAACTGATGGCTAAGTCAACTGACTACATATACATGCCATCATTTACATTCACAATAGGGACAGTCCAATCCCTTAATATCACATATTAGAGCTCTTTGGGTTTTCGTTGATGAGTGGACTTCATGCCCCCTTTGTCACATTATTCTAGTGTCTGTCTTATCTCGTTGGTTTTGGCCTTTGGTTTAGACTCACAAACATGCAGGCATATGCCATGGCTGTCACTTGTTCTTGTGTTGTCAGACTGATTAGGTGAATTGGTCTGCCCTTGGAACATCCATTAAACACTTCATATTTATCTGTATTTTTTTCTATATGTTACATTATAATGTGATTTCTTGGTGAACATTCAACATCAAAATCACTCCAGTAGCATTTGGTAAACCTCATGCCATAAATCAGCACAATAAATATAGATAAGCAAACAAACACAGACTAGAGCTTTCAGCAAGCAAGTGTGTGATAAAATACTGCATGAGATATTAAAATGCAAAAGGATTAAGCAAGGCCCCAGTGGTTTAGAGAAATACTATTTAAATGGACAGAAACGCAGAAACCTCAAACAAGACAGAGCCTCACGCAAGCACCATATTCAGGTATGCTTAAGAAATACATTTTCAAAGTGTCTCAAATGATAAATACACCACTGCACTGTCAAACAGCTAACAAGGCTCTTTCTTTGGTTGAAATAAGGGAATCTGCAGTAGCTCAGTTGCTACTATTTCTGTGGTTCTGAGCAAATTCTTCAAAGATTGTGCTGACAAGGAATTCCTTGTAAAGGACGCCATTACTTAATGCTTTGTCCTGCAGAACCTTACGGTGACCTCTCTGAAGCAATTTACACTGGTATAATCACACCCTTCACTGCTTTCTACAAGCACCAGTAATAGCAGTCACACTGAACTCGTGGATCCGATAAGGCTGTCAATAACGGTATCACTCTTGATCTGATCCTGAGCCAATCAACCTAGGTTCCTAATGCTCTCGCCGTGTGAAGCTTCTCACTGTCCTGTTTCCCCAGTGCGGTCTCATGCTGAAGTCAGCTCAATGGGCACAGCTCATCATCTAACACTGTTATCAAATTGCCTTCGGCCTAAGCAACCCAGCTGAGAGACACAATGAATCCTCATCTCGGCCAGCGGGTCCCGGCTGCCTGGAAAAATGGTCGGCACAGTCAGAAGCTTGTTATTGTTATCATCATAGTCAGGCTGGTTCTTCTTATTCAGAGACATACATGAGGCCTCTCTGGGGCTGTGGGTTCATGTTTGTTTGCTTCGCTCGTGTTCAGAAAACTCGTGTTTGTCTGCCGGACACCCTGGTAGAGGCGCCCAATTTTCTGGCTGCCTTGTCACAGTCACAGTCTGGTTGCGTTCTTATTTAGCTAGCCCAGGCTTGCCAGGAAAGACGTTGTTTCAATTCACAGGTTTCCCACAGGAAGTAAAAATTGTCTCCAAAGTTTTGTGCGGCTGCGTTGGGTTTTGGATTTTGCGAGGACACCGTGAAATTGTTTTTATCTCCAAACTGCTGTGCGTTTGTCTTTTACTTTATTGAATTACCTGATCTGACGTAAGTCTAGATTTTTCATCTACGACTATGTCATGGATTCATGAGTGTTAATCCACTGTTTGATAATGATTGATGTATCATGGTGTTTCTGGGACTTTGAGATCACCACACATGTACTTAAATAAGCTTTTCTGCTTGTGCTCCTATAATGCTTATTAAATATCTATTAGCATGTATATTTTATATCTTTAATCATGTCTTTTACACATCTAATGTCATGCATATTATATATCTATTATGTCTATCCTATAGTATTCCGGGCAGTCATGTCCTGGTGGTAGGGAACTGGTCTTGTGACCGGAGGGTCATGGGTTCGATTCCCAGACCTGAGGCCATGATTGAGGTGCCCTTGAGCAAGGCACCTAACCCCAACTGCTCCCCGGGCGCTGGGCTAGGGCTGCCCACCGCTCTGGGCACGTGTGCACCACAGCCCCCTAGTAATCACTAGCGTGTGTGTGTTTTTTAACTGCACAGATGGGTAAAAAGCGGAGGACAAATTTTGATTGCGGTGAAAAATCACAATTGACAAAATATGGCACATTTACATTTAGTAGCTACATTGCATACTTAATTTGTTACAACGGGAGAGCTGTGAATGGACTTTTTCTGTAAATTCTGGTTGACTACAGTAACAGCAACTTCCCTTCAAGATGCCCAGAAACTCCAGGAGTACAGAAGAAGCACTTCTCACACACATATAGGAGCTTCGACATCTGAACCCTCAAACAGAAACATGTCCGTCGGAGTCTCTTCTCTTTGGTCTGCGGCTGACGTAACACTCGCACTGTCGCCCTTCACACAACCAAGCAGCACAGGAACCACAGAAAATAAGTGCTTCATGCTCAGAGAAGCTGAAGTGCCTCACTGCAGACGGGATTAACAGTGCTGGTGCACACATACATACTTTAATAACACTGGGCTTCCAAGTCTAAGGGTTTATTTCTGCTACGTGGTTATTTTTTATTGTACTTTTTGCTTAGCTTCATAATTATACTATGCATTATTAATATAATTCATATAAAAAGTAAGATCTTAATAATGATTAAATATGTGCAGTATTTATGATAGCTTTTAGATAGTAAAGTGACATAAAGTAATTCTTACAACATCACTTGACATCACCTGACATCATATGTCATCACGTTTGGATAGATATTAAACCCAAGAAATAAAGCCAGGATTACTCCTGTTTAATATCTGACATTCGTGTCAGCTTTGGAGAAATGCAAAAAAAAAAAAAATGTGACAAACTTCCTAGACATGAAGGAACGGATGAAAATTGAAGGACAGATTGTGAAATGAGTCTCTAGTGTGAGACATGTTTCACCTGGACCTTCTGCACGTGCAGTCTGATGTCAGCGAGAGTAACCGGCTGCGGAGAACGCAGCGCAAGTGTCTGACGTGTGTGACGTGCGCGAGGTGTGTCGGTGTTGCGTCTGTGCGTAAGAGGCTTTCCTCCTGCACTCCTGTGAGGTGGTGGTGGAGGTGGTGGAGGAGGTGGTGGTGGTGGGTGGGGGGGGGGGGGGGGTGCTGCTGGGGGGGGTGGGGGTTGGACCACGGAGAGAGGAGTGTCTCTATAAGAGAGACTGAGCAGCAGTCTCTGCTCCAATACAAACAGGAGCACAGAATAGGAGACTACCGCTGCCTTTCAGGTCTTCAGATCAGGACAGGTGTCTACACTCAACTCAGGTATGTTCAGTCTCGGGCGGGTGGGGAGTTGGGGGAGGGGGAGAGGAGATATCACCTGCTTAACTCTGGCATCTTATTTACAATATAGTTTTAGAGATGAGTTTTAACAATTTTGCAATTGCTTACAAATGCTAGACACTGTTTTCCTCAATTAATTGCATGAATTGCAATGTTTGGGGTTATATTTCTATCTTCACTGAGAGTGTAAATGACCAATAATCATAGAAAAGGCTGCAGCAGTGTAATCCCTGGAGATTGTGTATGCCCGGCTCTGTGCAGAACTGGGTTGGTAGACATCGCCTCCATTGTAACTGAAGTGGCTCCTGTTCCTTCAAAATGAGGGGCACACATTTTATACCCACGATACTCTCATTATTATTTCATTGATTAGTACTCAGGTTCATACTGAGATCAATGCACACCTTTAGAAGACACAGTCTCAGCTCATTACAAACCCCAGGTTACTTCACAGGAAAATGTACGGTACTGTGGAGCATTAAGGCTGCCCTTTGAAAGTAGAAGAAAATATTGACATACTTGTGAATCATCTTCATAAGACACACACACACACACACACACACACATACACACACACACACACACACACATACACAGGCCATCACCATTTAATTTGCTTTTGTCTGGTACTAGTGAGCATACATGTCTACAATTTTTCTTGAAATGGGTCCTATAAATTGTGAGTGCTCTCCTCTGTTGTAGTAATTCTAACACAACTTAAGTGCTGATAAAAACAGCCAAACGTAGGCTGTTTTTGGTGTGCATGCACTTGACAACTTTATGCTGTGCTACTTCATGCTATTAATATGCTTCATGCTGTTGATTATATATATCAGTGTTTTCATCCATATTCCAAATGGTGAATCGCTTTAGTTTGACATGTGCACGAAACACTGATTCTCTGAAATTTGTCAGTTTGTATAATCATGCTAACATGCTTACTTTGATTAAAAGGGAATCTCACTGCACAGCAAAATTCCCCATTAGACAATATGCTTTAAAACTAAATTTAGTAAACTAGAACAACAGCTCGGAAGTTCATGGATCTACTTAGGTTGATGTAGGTATGTGCATTTGCCTTGATGAAATAGAATTTGTTTTAATTCATAAATATTAGTTACAAAGATTTTTTGGTGAAAGTGCCAGTATTAGTATTAGTGTTCGTAACCCTTCACACTGGTTCTGATAAGTAAATGTTGTTTATGCTTATGGTAAAAAACGTCCGGAGTATTCCGCAATGCTGAACTGGTTCTTAAGGTTAATGCGCATCATTAATATTAGTAATGAAATATCTTATCTGTACTTCTGTGTATCCTGTCACAAGCCTTTCTGATGAGGTCGCTGGTGTCAGAGCTCACACACTCTGGCTACAGTTCAGAGTGCTACGTTTCTCATTTCTACTGGTCACTATAGCCTAATATTTAAAGCATTATTGAGGCATTTTGTGTGTGTGTGTGTGTGTGTGTGTGTGTGTGTGTGTGTGTGTGTGTGTGTGCTTGGTATGTAGATGTTTGTTTGTGGGGTTGTGGGTGTACTCTTGGTTTGTAGGGGTGTGTGTGAGTGTTCGCGTGACCTTCCTGGACTGCAGTGTGACGTGGTTCTGGGATCTGCAGCTGAGCTGAGCCCGACACACAGACCCTCTCCTAACTGGATCCCCGATATCTGTCAATATAATGAGTCTTTCTGTTAAGAGTCATCAGTAATTTACACATTACACAAGATAGTGTGTAAATAATATCACACAGCACTATGACCTCTTCATTGATTTTGGGCAGGTCTTCAATTGAATTCTTTCAGAATGTTTACAACCAATGCTAATGGAAATCTTAGATAACCAGTGAATGTCAAAAGCAGTCTTGACGGGGTGGGGTGGTATACGTGATGCAGCAGGGGGCTGGAGTGTGTAGTGACGTAGGGGGTGTGTGGAGGTCGAGGGTACGGGGGTGGGGGGGTGGGATGGAGGTTATTGGGCGGGTGGGGGGGGTAGTGGAGGTGTCACATCCTGCACCTTAACATATATATTCTTTCATTTCAAACTGTTTAAGATTTTGTCCGTTAGTAAGAATCATACAATGAAGAAAAAGAATGTGTTACATTTTTATCCTGCCGTGTGATGAATGGAAATGTTGAATTGTTTTCCATGCACGAGAAAACGACAAAATATTCTTCATCAGATTGGATCCATCAGAACCCAGATGTGTTTTTGTATGTCATTGCTTTGTGCTATAATGAACCGAATGTTCCCAGTTCCATTCATAGTGGTACCTACACTTGACCTGAGAACCCAATGAGGGAGCAAACTGGTGCAAAAGTCTACACTTGTAGAACCTCACGCTGTATCCCAAAGCTGTTTAGGTCTGTAATTTCTCTCTTGATGTGTGCTAGTGCATACACAGCAGACTGAGCTAATGTGCCATTGTCCACCGTTGAGAATCCTCCTGGGATCAGTGAAGCTGAAATCAGAAATGCTTCATTAGCTTCATTTGTCTGCTAAACCGTTCAGTAGAATTTTTTACACTACTATAATTTACTGGGGTGTCCATGTAGAGTAATTTCTGCATCTGAGCAATTCCACCTATCGTTTGAATAATGTTGGAAGTTATGTATCTAAAAAATGCCATCCCAAAAACATTGAACATCGAACTGTTCAACAATGATTCTGCTACAGTGGTTTAAATCAGCCCTGCCAAAAGCCCTGATCCAAACTCCCTTAGTGTCTACTGTGTCTTCTTCCATTGTGATGATGGGATTTTCCTGTGTAAATCCTGAAATCAAGTCAATTTGAGTTTTAGAAAGCACACGAAAGGAATACACCAGTACTCACCAGTTCTGTGATCAGAGGTCTATGGCTCTTTGTTTAATGTCAGACCCATCAGAAGCAACAGTGCTTAGCAACCCAATTATTTCCTCACTTAAGTGAGTAGTGGCAGAGGCTGGTCTCCTGGTCTCTTCTGACAATACGAAATCATTCCAAAGGTCAGCGGTTCAGTTATTGTGGGCTTGCTGGTTAATCTTGGATCTTTTTTTTTCATACATAATTTCATTTGCTAATAAAATCTTGATGTCTGATCAGCGTTGCATTTCTCTTGGAAATCTCAGAAGATTTCAACCACATGCACTTACACGCAGCTGCAAAACAATACTGCCCCACTCACAGTGGTGTGGGCAAGTCGAGGGCAAATGATGGGGGCATTGTGGGAAAGAGGGCAGAATTTAATGGTGAAAGATGATGTAAAAAGAACCACTGTAAAATACTGTTTGGATGATCAAAATGGCCGACCATGCCTGGGTAGTGGTCCTTCTCTCCCACAAAGTCCTGGAAGGAAAAAGGAAAGATGGCTTTGGTAGTTTTCTTCCAATTTGCCATTTTGCCTTCAAACACTGAGAACCATTTATTTAAGACAGAAGCTAATTAAGAAGGCTTGTATAAGCACATAAGCTACAAGTATACAAGTATGAATGTATGAATGTATCTCCTTGAAAATCAATATAACTTAATAAGGTGACTAAATGCAGAGCATCAATAAGCAGTTCATTTCACCTTCTAGAAGTGGCATTATATTATTCACTTACTCCTTATAATGGCTCTCCCTATCTCTTCTTTGGGGGTTGCTCCAACTATTAAAATCTCAGGGTAGTATTGATTCTCGGTGAGTTACATCTTTGGTTTTGCTTTTACTGAAACATTCAAGGCAAAGTCTAATTATTTGGAAACAGTCTGACCTCAAAGCTTCCTCTAAACTTCACAAACGTCTGCAGCAAAAGTCTTTTTGCCAAAATGTCAGGCAAGCAGACAAAGTATCTGTCAGCACATTTATTACTGGGCCTATCTGACATGATAAATCTATGGGTTTTTTTTTTTGCTTTTCTACAAGTGTGCTGTTGTGTCTTATGGATGGTGTCTCTTTTGTCATTGGACAATGGGTCATGTGAAGCAGTCTTATATCAGCCTTCTCTTTTCCATTCAAGTCTCATGAAGCCACAGGCACTAATTTAAGCCTCAGTTACACCTGGTGATGATCTCTGCTAATTAAAGTGCTTGTAGATGCAGGGGTTTGTCACACACATCTCCGTGCAAACACACACACACACACACACACACACACACACACACACACGCAAGCATTTCAGGTGTTTCTGATGATAATCTAAGGTCAATGGGCTGGGATCCTTTTAGAGATTCATAGGTCTTATTTATCAAAACAAGATCTGAAATTACACTAATCACTGAGCAGGTGTGAAACTACATTCCATAATGATTCCTGTCGTGTTATTATTTTCTGCATTCTTTCACTGCCATCGTCATTTGACAGTCTTAACCCATATATTCCACATTACAGCCTCACCTCACTCCACGATGAAGACACCTCTATGGGGTCTGCTACTTCTGGGGCTGTGTGTCCCTGGACACAGTGACTGTCAGAGAGACTGTCTCTCCTGCAGCCAAATGTTGCCCAAAGACCACGTCTTCAACACACTGGTAAGAGTCCCCACTCTAACAGTCTAACATCTAACATCTAACATCTATATCTATACATCTATCTAACAACAGCAATCTAACATCTATAAACACTTAATTTTGTTCTGTAAACCTTCAGTAAGAGCTATTATCATTTTTATCACTGTAGTAATACAATCTGGACTTATTAACGACTGGTGAGCTTTAGAGGTCAGTCATTACATCCAACATATGGCTGCATTTTATTGGAGTTTATCAAACATGCCGATTTCCATCGTTTGCTCTCTGACGGATGTGTTGCCGTGTTTGGCCACATGTCCGGGTATCTGTTCTGAATGCAGACGCTCAAGCATTCTTTAGGGCAGAAGCGTTCATCTGTCTGCCGACTTTAAACAGCTGTGACAATCTCTCTTCCCATAATTAAGTTGAAACAGCAGGAGCGTCTGGGGGGACAGAGAGCAGGGGAACAGAACCAGCTCGTGTCGTGTTCGCTGGGATCTCTCTGGGGTCTTTTTGATCATTCGGCTAAATGAATGACGAGAAAGACCACAAGACTTTCTCAAGTTCACATTTTCAAACATCCACCCTTCGCAACCTTTGACGTGGGACCTTCCTGGCCCTCACCCTGGTTCTTTAAAGTGACACCTTCTGCTCCCTCTTATTTGAAACGGACTTATCTGCTATGCTGTCAAAACTCCTCCATGAAACAAACACCTCGTGGAATACAATGTTATCAGTCGTGTATTCTACTGAGAAGCTTAACTTCGAAATTTGCTTGTATGTGTACAATCTCAGGTCTGCCTGGTGGAATGTCGTGGTCAGCTCTCGCTGGGCCTCACCTGGGAGATGTGCCGTGCGGCCTTGGAGGAAGGACCGCAGGCCTCCCTGTCACTAGGGGGCGCCATGCTCAAAAGGGCCGAGGAGAAGGTGGAAGCCGTACTGCCTCTGGACCAAGGTGACGGAGGCCCGTTGTATTCCAAAGCCCTCCAGAGGTTTGACCATGTGTCACGGGCCTTGGATCTGGACGAACTGGATCAGGAGAGCCACAGCGCCCAGATCAGTGCCAACTACAACTCCCAGCCTCGGTCTGAGGGCGGAGACGAGGGAGAGCCAGGAGACCAAGATCTGGACAGTGATCAGGAGGCCACGCCCTTGAGTCTAACCAAACGCTTTGGAGGCTTCCTGAAAAGCAAGTACGGCTACCGAAAGTTCATGGACCCTGGGAGGTCCTTACAGAAGAGGTACGGGGGCTTCATAGGCGTCCGCAAGTCTGCCCGCAAGTGGAACAACCAGAAGCGTTTCAGCGAATTTTTAAAGCAGTACTTGGGCATGACATCTAGAGCTAGTGAGTTCAATAGCATGTCTACTGATATCACCCAGCAGAATGAGGTGTAAGACAGTTTGAGTGTTACGACTTGTGTTCATGTGTCCTGCTCAAGAAAAACTACACACATCTTTCTATACCCTAATGAAAATGTGACGATGGAATGTGGAATGCCATATGGATATATATACATAACATACAGACTATGTTTTATATATATATATATATATATATATATATATAGACTATTTATATATATATAAAATCCCATAATATGTTGCCAACAGAGACTCTGAAAATAAATGGCATGTTATTATAACACTAGCAAAATTCTCAAATGTCCCTATGGCATTTATTTATTAATGTACACTGATTTAAATGATTTCCACATTTTCATTGCTGAGGCCAACATTCCCACAGCCAAAATGGGTTTCCTCTATACCACACTGCCATCTAGAGGTCAAGAAATGACAAATGACAATCCTCCAAAAAAAAAAAAAGGAAAAAAAAAAAAACAACTGCAGCGGGATGTCAATGAGAAAACATCGTAGTGAAAAATGAGATGTTTCAGCCCCGCTCTAATGTCAGAGACGAGACCTTGACAGGAGAACGCGCTAGGCCTGTGTGTCCTTATCTCATTCAACAAACCAAAACCAGGCCATTCCGTCAGAAAACAATAGCTGAGGAAATTGACAATGTATTTATGTAAACAATGTCTTCTATGTCATTTTTTAATTTATGTGGTAACCATATTGCTCACCGTATTGACTGTACATAGAGAGTAATTTGTCAATAAAATAGTTTCCTATTTCTTTTGCGACTTGTCATACAGCAGATAATTGTGTCTTGATGTATTTTGTTGGTGCGTACATTTCATGATTTAAATGTTACAGATGTGATCTCACAATTAAATCTACCTGTACTGAAATTTTAAGGATGTCGTGGACATTTGGCATAAGATGTGATGGTAAGAATTCATTCGCATTAGTTCAATTTGTCTTCAATAACAAAACATGAATTTTAATAAAATATCACTTAATTTTAGTTACTTCTAAAATTATCAAATAATTTGCTCATTAGATCATTTGCTCACATGCAGTTTGTTACAAACAAAATCTGCATTCTTCCATAAACTACTTTTTAAAAAACCGAATCACATTCAGATTGGCTGGGTACCTCTCCCTTTTCCCCACGAAACTGAGAAGGAACCACACAGAAAAAGGTGCGTGTTGCCTTACACACGAGGTGTATTAAAACATCAGACTGACACTCATATTTCAAACCATATGTGAAACGCATTTCAGGAAACAAAATGAAAATGATTGCAACTTGAATTCCACAGTAATTTCATGCAGCTGAAAATACTGTACAGGCAAATTTACAAGAAAGTTGTTCTCACTAAACTCTTCCCGATTCTGTTCTCTCTTTTGGGGGGGGGGTCCATGGTTCACTTCTAAATGTTCAATGCTCCTCTATTCTGACTGTATGGTAGTCTACTTAAATACCATATGAAAATGGCTGACAGTTCAGCACATAAAAGGATAATCAATGTCATACAGAGGGACTGTGTGTTCCAGAGCTCATTTCCTGCAGTTTAACAAACGAGTATGCCAAATCACTTAATGGCTTACTAAAAAGCCATTACACTACGATGACTTAGAAAAGATTACAAAAATACATCACATATTTGGACCCCAACCTTAAGAACCTAATAAACAAACAAGAGCTATGGAAGAATTCTCCTCCTCAAATATAACAAAGTGGTCCTACGATGAATAGATACATAAACCTACACAAGCCAATGCTTGTAGGGCTGTCTCTCTATTTGAGTAACGTAGTATAGCTCAGCGATAATAAGGGAGCATTCAGAAAGATGGTTTTGAAGGAAAATTAGGTATTTGATTTTAAAAGAAAGAATGCAATACTTGTAATACTTGTCTACGAAATCAACAAAAACGTCCCCAATTGGTTCCCCCCAAAAGGTCCTGACATTGCTGCAACACAAGCACTGGTCCCGTTTTCTAAAACCGCTCATTTTAATATTCTTTTCAATCTGAATGCTACAGGCTTTTTTTTCGTATTTTTTGTTTAATACCTCAGTTTTAAGAAAAGGAAGATGAATGCATTGTCATACAGAAATAAGACATGAGATTATATGAGAAATACACTGGTCATGACATGATGCATACTCGATAGTTGCAAGATAAGTTGCAAAAATCTTAATACAAAAAAGATTTGCTCTGTTTTCAAAGTTTTCATTACACAAAACGTACATAACCACGTTTAACCACTGCTTTACATGGCATACGTAAACATGAATGTGTCCTGTTAAAGCATTTACATAATAACTTTTCACTTTTAAGCTGCCATTTTCTCCTCTGAAAAAACATGTTTTCCTTAAAGCACACTTTTCTAATCTCAGAAAATCTCACTCAGGTTTTCTGGAATGACAGCGGACACCTTGTCTTCTGTGGATGGTAAACAACGGGAGAGTTTCAGGCCAGTCCTCTGGAGTGTCTGGATAAATCAGAGACTTTACAAAACATATGGCTATTGCTCGTCAGAAATCAGCACCAGCTGGGAAAAACAAACAAACAAAAAAGGTCATTTGATGAACGACCCAGGAAGACCAGAGGAGACACAGAGGGCAGAACCGGTGTCTCCAAACTTTAAATCTGACAGCACCGACGAGGTTTCGTGAGATGTTGAGAGACCACCACATCGCCTTGCAGTGCAAAGATATTTTTCGTAAAAAATAAAATAAAATAAAAAAATTTTTAAACCCAAACACAAAATTAAAATGGTGCTTATCTGGTGTCCCCCTCCATCTCGGTTCCACCTGGATAAACACGGGAGTCTTTGCTCTGTGGTTTTAGGTTTTCTGCTTTGCCTTCGGCTCTGCTGGGGTTTTAGTCCAAGAACCTCTGGCATGCTTTCTTCCACCGGCAGGCCGTGCACCACTGGTCCCGGTGCTCGATACCGTACACCTTCCGACACTTCTTAGCCTCCCCACGAAACCTTCTGCCAGTGGGACCAGAGAGAACAGAGCGTTGAAATTCCCTGAACACGGACGTAAATAAGAGAGAGAAACCTAAAGGAGCGTGAAGAGGAGCAGAAGCACTAACCGTGTGACGCAGTGGCTCCTGGGGGGGGAGACGCTGGCGGGGTGAGGCCTGGGGGGGGCGCTGTGGTTCTGTAACCACTGCTCTCCCACGCTGACAGAGCGGCGACGGAAGGGTGTGCCCTGAAGAAGAAGAGAGGAATACCTCTTAGTTCCTGCACTGCACCCACGACGAGGCCTTAAAATGATCCAGCACTCGCAGAATGTCCATAAAATTACACACTGTGACAGTATTGGTTAATGAATACATTTTAAGAGGATGTTGAACACACACACACACACACACACACACAGCTGCAATTATACTAAACTCCACCAGACATATTCAAACATGCTGGTTAACACACTGTATTTTTACCGCATTGATACCCAGTTAGTGAAGACCATGTTTAATTCAAATCCCTACAGAATACTCATCTGGATTTGTGAAAATACTGAAAGCACACAAAATTCCTTCTGTGATTTGTAAAGGGATCACTGGCAACCTTTTGTATTATCAGTATTGCAGAAGGTCAGAAATATGATACTGATAACCAACAATATTTTGCAATACCACACTATTGTTTTAATGAACAGTTGTATGAAATCTGATCACGAACTCTATTTGCAGACTTTAAATGAAAGTGGAGATCAAAAAATCCTGCATGGTACATCATGTACCCTACAGCCATCAGCAGTACTCTGTATTTAAACAAAGAGTCCTGAAATTCACATCAGCCACTAGATGGCACTGTTGCCTTCAACAGCCACAACAAAAACATTTCTGTTGCTATTTCCAATGAAAGAATGTCGGTCTAATGTTTTTTTCTTGAGATGTAGATCCTTGGGCAAACATACACTCTAAAAACAAACCACTCCAATTTTAACCTTTAATTTATTTAAACCTTCTTAATTCTGAAATAAGCAAATAAAATTCAAGTACAGGGGCTATTTGTGAACTACGAATACATTCATGTGACAGCAGGACCTGCAGTCGTCGGCCTGCACACCCAGACCACGATGGGGGAGAGACTAACCTGTTTGCTCTGGTGCCCTGTGAGGGGAGGAGTCCAGCGGGCGGCGGTGGGCACGGGCACGGCTTTACACTGAGATAACCGTGCGGGCGGCAGAGCCTGGACAAACAGCAGATCGAGAAACCAAGGGTCAACCACATCTCAACCACGTCTCGTAACTATCTCACCAAGCGAGAACCGATTACGACGAATCACATTCACAGCCACAATTAAAAACAACGAGACATCACCACTATAAAAATGCACAAGAGCACTGGCGATTATCATTAAAGGAACAGAATAATATTCAGGCGTCCTACCTGGTACGAGTGTTCGTAGTGAACCTGCCAGACGCTCCCGGGGGCCGACTGGCTGAGCGGGCTGGGCTGGTTAGCGTCTGGTGTGGGTGGAGAGCACCTCAGCAGGGTGGGGCTGGAGGGTGAACCACAGACGGCCCGTGGAGCTCCGCAGGGAGCCGGTCCAGCCGTCTGCTCCAGGTCCTGGTAGATCTCCGTGTAGTAGAAATCTTCTTCCCTCTGGGAGTGGTCCTGCTCACCATTTTGTCTGCTAACCAAGACAGGGCGAGCAGCGAGATGATGAACTGCACTACGGTTAGCGGAGATGTCTTAGTTCGACGATTTTGCAACACCCGGTTTTTATTTATTTCACTCGGGTGATATAAACATTCTGGCTTGTGCTCGCTGGCAAACCGAAGTGTTTGGAAGACCTTGGAGGGGTCATTTACTTTCCAGGCCTGAGCTTTGAACCTCTGGCTGTCAGTCACCGCTGTGCCAACTGCTCACTTACCCCAGGTGAAGGGTGCGAACGTGCCGTTTGATGCCAACGATGGACGTCAGTATTTTTCCACAGTTTGGCCACAGACATCTGTAGGCCACCTTCACGGAGTTCTGCACGAAAGCAAAGCATGCAGACGGGCCATTTAGCTCCCCCGAGAAACTACATTACAACACCAGCCAATGTAAGTGGGGGAAAAAAAAAGACCATCGCAGAAAGCTTCAGGTTCTGGACGAAGTTCAAGCCCACCTTGCGTCTCCTTGGCGCTGGTTCATCAAAAAGTACTTGCTCCATCTCCATGTCCAAACCCTCATCGATGGGAGGGACCAGGGGTCTGTCGGCCTCCGCGATAGGTGGGGACGGGGTAGGGCTGCTGTTGCCATGGTCACAGCTCCAGTATCCACCATCAGACACTTCGCTACCACCACAGTCCAACCCGCCCGAAGCTGTCGGCAGAGCAGAGTCCAAAATGAGTCCCGCTCAATAGGCAGACTACACATAATGCTGAACAGGGTGGAACACAGTGCTTGCCTGGTACCGGTTCCTCTCGAATGGGGCTCTGGATCATGGGGCTACAGGACAGGCTGGTGAGGACCATGGCAGCCATGATTTCATCCATGTCCATCTCTGGGCTCCTGAAGATAGAGGTAAAAATGGAAGATGTTACTTATCAAATTCACCAACCCTTATTGGCCATAACTGTAGGACACGGACAGCAGCGGAGACAGCCGACCTCTTTGGCACGTTGATGGAGGAGGAGACGGAGTGGGGGGTGTTGGCTGGTGGAGGAGACGTGGCGGGGGTCATCCACACGTCCTCCAGCTTGCGGTGAACGTGCTTGTCGAGCTGCGGCAGGAAGACGGAGACCTCGTCGTCCACGTGGTTGTGCTGCTCCACGACACCACCGCACTCCTGACCACCGCAATGCACATACACCTGAGACAAACCAGGGGACCACAGCCCAAAACCCATCATCATCATCATCATCGAGACGCGCACTACGGACACTATTCTAGAGTTCGGCACAAGGCGGGTTCCTGGCCCATACCCACCCTCTGTCCTGGATAGAGTTTGACCCTGTGAAGGCCGTGTGCTCCAACCCCAGACGCCACGCGACCTCCGTCGTCTCCCACGTCCACCAGGCCCTCCGTGGACGAACTGCAGACCAAGGCTCCCAGAGGAGAGCGCTTGCCCAGTCGGCTTTTGGGGATCATCGTGGCTGCTAGCGCTTTACACCCTTCCTCACGCAGGAAGACCAGCTGCACCAATCAAGGACCGAGGACGGACAGGAAGACTGGGAAGAGCAAAACAAGAGAGATCAGCCACTTGTACCAACGAGCCAATACACTCACATTATTAATCAGAGGAAGAGGAACGGCTTCTATGCCCAATAGACTCAAAACAAGGTCCCTTGAATTCAGTAGATCGTCACTGTCTGACAAACACTCACAGATAGACACTTTTAAACATTTCTTGATCGATTTTAAGGGCCAAGATCACGTTTTTGGTGTTCATCAAACAGCATGTCACAAGCAGAGACTGTGCCTTGGTCTGTTGAAATGTTATGATATTAATATTGAGTATTTATGCATGACTTCAAGTGCCATTGAGTTCTACTGTACAAAGTCAAACATTTCTGCCGGGTTCCTAAATGCAGAGCCATTTAAAATAGAAAACTTTACTATTCCGAGTCTAAACATGTACAGCTATCGCAGATTACTGCATCTTGTCCATCAACACGACCTGCTACGTCTGGGAACCGTGATCGGGATCAAAGCAACTTTATTTCGACACGCGTGTGACGTACACAAGAGATGTGTTTTGCGGGTGCAACTTACTAAATGACTATACTAAATGATGCAAAATTCTGAAAGACAGTGCAAGACTGACTCATCGAGCCATCACATGAAACCACCCAAAACCGCCTGACGATGACAACAGAAGGATGGCCTGACTCTTGTAGTTTGGGGACTCTAGTCATGGGCACAGAAGTGGCAGAACTTTCCCCCATGAAACCCATTACGCTCAGGGGGATTAGTATGTGTTACAGAACCATACAAAACTGGTTTTGAGTTTCCTCTACTCCAGAAAATGAGTGATTCACTGATTTACAAATACAGAATAAGCAATAGCAAAATTTATCTGGGTTGCAATTATTCTGAGGTCTTATCATCAAAAGATACACCCAAGTAGCTATTCTGAGTCCATCAGGAATGTACACTCCATTGTTACTTGCAAAGCAAAAATATATAATTTCTCATGCCATTTTCTTAGGATACTAGCCTATATTAACAATGATCAATAACAAATGCATTACATGTTTGTCAGAAATGTAACAAACACCCACAACTCCCAGTGGATAGTCCCATTGGGAACGGCAGGCCATGAAGGTAAAGCAAATGCACTAGAAATACTTCCCAAAACCCCCAACAAGGAGGCCATAACCAAACCGCATGCGCCTCTCCAGCGAACATCCATTTTGATCTCCAAACGGACCAACAGCGGCGCACCGACACGGCGGTGATTTACCAGTCCACCGACACGGCGATACCGGTACCAGTACCAGACACGCTGGGAGTACTGGGCCATGACGTCACCCGCTCTGGAAACTTTAAAGCTGTAGTTAAAACTACAAAAGATGTAGTTGAGTAAAGATGTAGTAAACTAGAGCGACCCGAGCGGCAGGGCATGGCCCGCTGGCCCCGACCGAGACGGGTTCGGCGGTCAGAAGTTGCTGTCGGACCTCCGATCACTGACGCGCGCGTCGTCTTATTTACACTAATAAAGATCATCAACACATTAACACATCAACACGCGGCCGTTTCATTTTCTTACATTTCCATCCGTTTGGATCGTGTTTACCCAAACCGATTTAATTATCCGGCTGCCCGGTTTTCTTTTTTTAAACAAGCATGTAATAATCCTGTGGATCTATGATGGTCCGTGTGTGATCTAGCAGCGTGCGGTCCGTTTGGATCAGTTATCGGATCTCCTGCAGCCGAGCGCGTATCAGACTCCCTCTCGGTCACGTTCGTTACTTTCAATCAGTTTGTTTCTAAAACTAACACAAAAACAACCGAAACTCCACCCGAGACTCATGCGATCTGGACCGCCGAGCCGACACCGTGCGACCGGCGCGCCGATTTGCAACGAAACAGCAGCAGAACTTTGAATGAACATCGTGTACCGACCTTCTCCCTCATCAACACACCCCCCGTGCACCGAGCAGATCTGACCGGCTGCGGCTCCAAAACGCTCCTTTCACAGCTCCAGTGTAAGTCGGTGGACGCTGGAAAACCCGGACTGGACTCATCTACCAGAACCGGTACCACTCGTCCTACAGAAAACGTTCACCAAACACGCGAATGTGTAACGCGATCCGGATCACTTTGGAAAGAGAAGGTGATATTAGGACGCGATTAAGTTCGCATCTCGTCCATCGCGGCTCATCTGATGTTCCGGTCCGGTTGATCCAGTGCCACGTTTCCCGTCCGCCTCCTTCCAGCGGGTTTGGACTCTTGTAGTAAACAAGCCAACCATGTGGTAGGAGTGTTGGCGCTCATTGGCTGCGCAGTGTCTCTCAACACACACGCCCTACGACTCCAACTTGTTTACGCTGGACTTGAAGAAGGTACATCCAGCAAACACAATCAACACATTTCAAATGTGCAAAAATAGGCATTTCTGAACATTTTTAGTTTCTTGCTGTGCATTTTTGTCACTGTGTTATTGTTTTTTTATTGCATTTTGAATATTACCTCCCACACACACGCATGCACGCATATACATACATATATATGTGTATGTATGTGCATGCATATATATTTCTATGATGAAGGACCTCTCCTCCACTCTTCCAGCTCTATAAAGGCGATTCCAGAGTATAACCACATATATTGCAATGTAGATCCTCGGTTATAATCACATTTGCTTTAAAATATCCCAAATTATTTAAAACACGCTTTCAAAACCCTAGATTCGTTGCGATGACATCGAGCATGTCGCTTTCACACGTACAACGCCGTGAAACGCAGCGGACGTGTGTTCTGGAGACGAGGGAACGGGCGATTACATAACACGCTTTATAGCCCCGGCGGCTCGTCGCGCATGCGCGGTTCTCGCGTTCCAGGGAGGCTCGTGAAGAGCGTACGTGCGGTAGCGCATGTGGCGCGAGCTTCGCCTCCCAGCTCGTGCTGCACGTCTCGCGCTTGGTGGACTTTGCGCAGCACACGTGGTGCTACCAACCACCTTAAAGCGGCGATTGCAGGCGAACGAAACTCCAAAAGTTGGATCTCGCAGGCTGCAAACGGCACACGGCGTTATATCCGATGTCTTATTAAGAGATTAGTCACAAATTAGTATTTTCCTACCGGTTCTGAACGTCGTTGTGATCAATTATGAGCCCTCGTGAGAAAAAATACGTATCCTTCAATATTTTTCATTTACACTTGTGTCTCTGTCGACTGGCTTGGGACCGGCTCGCCAGAGAAGAAAGATCGGTTCATTTTTTTTGATTGTGTGTGTGTGTGTGTGTGTGTGTGTGTGTGTGTGTGTGTGTGTGACCTAAACGTACTATGCATGAGAAGACCGTGATTGTTAATATGCCTTATAGCCTAAGCGGAAGTTGATTGATATTAAGGAGGGAAAAACATCATAGATCACACGTTTAAAGTTTATTGATTGTTGGGATTTGTACACACTGCATGCGTTAAAGAGGTCTGGGTTAAGATTTGATCAGTCGCATAGAGGCAGACGGTGGTCTTGGTTGACTTGTCTAACTCTAGTACAGTAAGTACATTTATTGATTGCTGATTTATTGATCAAAGCATGCGTTTTATATAGGTACAGATATTTCGAAGGTGCTCTCGAAACCTTATGAAAAGTGTCAGTAACTTGTATGTCAAGTGTTGGCACGCAGAACAGCAGTTGCAAGCAAATACAGGTACATGCTTAATGCAACAGTTGTCAGGATTGTAGCGCCGCCTGTGTAAGATTTAGTTTGTTAGTTTTAGGCCAATAGAAGTAGCGTCAGTAAAGCTACTGGTTATGTTTACACCATCTAAAGTGCTCGGCAGCATTGTTATTACGCGCTGTAATTATTACACTACAAGCTTAAAAAGTAAAGCTTCAGTTCATGTGGTTGGAGCTTGTGTGAGATCCACTTAAAATACTTTTTTTTTCAGTGAATTGAGCTAAAAACAAACAATTTTCAGTGAACTGTGCTATATTTCCTTCTGTGGAATCTTACTAAACCCTATTCTAGGACAAACGTTGACAATAGAGACTTTTAATAGAGTTATTGAGTATGAGAAAGGTGCTATATGAAGTAAACTTTATTTTCTTATTAATTTTATACTATGTAGTTGTATGTAACACCTGGCCTATTCTACTACTGCTATATGCCTTCAGTGCCATGAAGTAAGAAGTATCATGCACAATAAGACATTCTGAGAAAAATGGTTAATGTGAATAGTGTATTTCTGTATAGCATAATGAATACGTAAAAAACAGGTGTTGGCATTTTATGACTTATAGCAGGTTACAACTATACATGCTGATACTTAGTGACAAGTTTTAGTCCTTAGTGATGAGTTTTAGTCCAACCGCACTGTACCTAGCTATAATATGCACTGTGCTAGTTTACAGTTAGGACTGAACTCTGTGTAGCAGTGGTTCTCTGGAGTTACATTTACACCACACAACGATATGTGACTTATTTAGCGTCTCTCTGGCAAAGGCAAAGCTGGATTTTTCACCTCTGTGTCCAGTGGCAGCTCAACACCTGCCATTTTTGTTTACAGTGGCATAACAAGGAAAATCGGTACGACCGCTGCCCCCAGCAAAGTCCTCGGCTAGCGGTGGTGCGGCCGGAGGGCTTGGCCCGTTCCCTGGTGGGCCATGGGTCATGGAGGAGTTGTGCGTAGCATATGGATTCAGCAGTGTGCCAGTTTGGTCATCGACTTTCTTCTCTCTTATACTTTCATAGGTGTGCCCAGTGTTGGACGAGGCACCAAGACCATCTTTGGTCTGATGTTCAAAGGAAACGTGGGAGTAAGGCAACTGTGAATGCGAGGAGTGTGTAGAAGGAGTATTTTCAGTGTTTGTAGATACCGTCTGGCCCACAGACTGCTGGTTTGAGTCCTTAACTGGAGGTCTAACTGCAGGTGGGGTGGAGTTGAGTCTTTGAGGATTGAGATTGCGGATGTCATTTCTGTCACCTGTTTTGTGAATAACAGCATTTGAAAAAAATTGTGAATTGTTTTGGCATCTTGTAGATTAAAACTTATAAAACCGAGTCAAACAGTTATGACGTTATATGAAAGACACAAGGTTTCTGAAGTCTGGTCGTCTGTGCCGATCATAAAGGAGAGATGTACGAGTTTCTCTAATGTGCGTCCTCATAAACACCTGCAGAACTTGGCGTCCCTTAGCTACCGTCATCTGCAGGACACAAATGCATCATAAAATGATGTCATGTATCACGAATCATACGCATCACATTAGCTTACAGAGTGGAGCGTTCTACCTGTTTGCACGTCTCAGAAAAACTCACTTAAAAGGACAGACTAAATCAGGTGGTTCTGTTTAGAGTGACATTCCTTCAAGTCACGTGTCGTATGTCCACTCAGGATAACTAACTTCACTCTAACTTTCTCTCTTTTATTTGATGACAGTGAAAGGAAACCTGCCTGGCCTGTGATTTCTCCAAGGTTTGCCACTTTGCCCTTGAATGGATTCTGTGGCCCTGTCCTCAGGCGATGGACACGGGTCTTACAAGATAATGCAGTTGTTGGTGAGCTGGGCCATTAAATGCTGATGGAGTAATAAAGCGAGTGGCCAGACCCGTTACGTGGGGAGGTCACATCATTTACCCTGTTCTCCTTTCTCCATGACAGAAGCAGGGTTACTCATGGCCAGAGCCGTATGTTCCAGAGAGACCTAGAGGGAACAGATTTCCGTTTTAAAGGACATCGGGCCCGTTGTGCCCCATTTGTATGGTCACTAAAAACAAACCATCTGAAATATTCTATTGATTGGGAAGTCTGAAAAATTTATCTAAACATAAAAGTTACATTAGATCATATTGGACATGTAAGATGACTTTGCTTACAACTCGAACAAGTGTTGAAGTTCTTTCTTCAGAAGTGTTGTGCTGAAGATCAAATGACTCTCTGCAAAACACCATATGAAACTGATGTGAATTATTGGTTAATTGAGACATAAATCTGGCGTTTGTCTGCCATAACTTATTGTATCACTTGATTTCATTATCTATATGTTATCAGTCATCCTATTCAATTAAGTATGTTACTGTAGTGCAAAGGTTACTAAAGTTCAAAAGCTACCGTCAACGACTGCCCTCTGTTGGTTTAGATTATAAATACAATTTCCAACAAATAAAAAAATAAATTTATCCAAAGTGGGGCAAAGGTCACATTCATGAAAATTCTTGACTGCACTCTGCTGGCTACAATTATAACTACATTTTTTCAAACAATCGTGTATTTACTTTAGAGTTTAAGAAGATACATTTATCAATTTAGAAATCAAATGTCCAAAATAAATAAATCTACATTTATTTCTTGCAGTGAGAGCTTCTAGCATCTCCTTGTTTGCTAGGCTGTTGTAATGTACCATTTGTTAATCTAATTTTAATACAGGACTCTGCCACTATGCACTGTTCTTCTATTCAAAACAGATCTAATACAGATGCAGATTATTTAGTATGAAGAAAGCTTGCAATTGGTAAAACTCTTGTTTTATGGACAGACACTGACAGTTAACTTTAAACTGAAATAGACAATTACAGGGTGGGTTAAAAATATTAAAATAAAATCTAGAGCTGTTGCAGGTTTATTGATGACCTGATTAACTATAGGCTAATTTTGCTTAATTGTGAGGAAGTATCGCAAATGAATGAGAAGTCCTGTTAACATTTGAAACAAATTTCAAATGTATGTAATCTGGATTTTTTTCCCTGTGCAACAAGAGTATATAATCAGTCTGATCATATCTCTATGCCTGGGTTCCTGCGGGTATGAATGGGTCACACCTAATTCCTGACAAATTCCTGGAGTGGACAAACTTGACCGTACTGTCCTGTGGTGTTCTGAAGTGAGCAGGAATGAACAGTCCCCACTGATTGAGAGGGTTACAACACAGCCCTGTGGGCAGGATGGGGCCATCTGAGAGTTCATCACTAGTCACAAACCCGCAGCACAAGATGTGTGGAGGCGTTACGTTGCAGGACCCACCCCTTACAGCTTGTGCAGAGAGAGAGGAGTGTGATGGTGAGGATGAAGAACACGACCACAGACAGGGCTGTAACTCCGCCCACCGCTCCCCAGACCCCTCCAGCCACGATCGCTGCCATAACACTCTTTCTACAATTCAAAGCAAAACAGCATGAGATATAATTTGCTTTTCCAGAACATACGAATTTGGATTGGATTTTGCAGACACACAGAAATCAAAGACCACACAAATGCCGGTGCTGAAACATTACGACCATGTGATGACAGGGGCTGATAAGGTAAAGCTCAAACCAGGAATCATTTAAACTGTCAAGCAGTTATTTTCTGTGCTGTGACAGACTCCCCCCTGCAGCATCACAAATGTATAAGAATGCAATCATTAAAACGCTCCAGGGACATAAGCTCGACAAACCAAAAAAAGAGTTTTGCAAGGTCTCGTCTGCAAACAAAGACAGCTGAAAGGTTTCTTTGATATGCAGTATTAGGCATGGTGCTAGCGGTTGACTGATCATCAAACACTGAAATACCTTGGTGCATGAAATAATAATCGGTTACATGTGCAACAAATCACTCCGACAGGGAGGAGGCTGGTTGATATTTACTGAATGACTCATGCCACGATGGAGCAAAGGTCATATACTCAAGACAAGCAGACTCGGAAGGCCCGACAGAACTCACCACAAATCGATGTACTTACATAATCTAGTCTAGGATGGTGATTCTCAGGTTTCATTGGCACTGTGCCATTGTTTGGAGTATTATTAAAGACATTGCTCACGGTTTACATTTAATACGCAGAATATTCAAAAACAAAAATAAACATTGCATCTAAAACTGCATAGATATGTGATTCACTAAACATATATTAATCTAAATAATGATTATGCATATATGTAACATCTAATCAAAACATGCTTACGGTGTTTGCTGAGATGAAGGAAATTACTATAAACATTTTGAGTGCAATAATATTGCTAGGTTTGAAAAAAGTTACATTTTATGTGGCGTTATGAATTTACAATGACTGGGTCTTAGAAATGCACACAATACAGCTACATTTATATTGCTTCAAAACCACCTCACCCACTTCTTATCACTCAGTAAGTACACAAAGTGTAGATCAAATAACACTCCTTTGAAGGAAGAGAAAATGAGTGATTATAGAAGCATAGAAAATGTAAGTATGAAGCAATATTTGTTGGTCTTACATCTACGCTGTTACAGAGAGATGTATGTACTCAGTGGCAAAGCATAATGTAACATTATAGCATAAAATAATAATATTTAATCGGCCTTTAGGAATCACCAGTAGATTACTGTTTGAAGACCTGAGGGACCTGACTGGAACATATCTAACCATCATTTCACTGAGGTAAAGAGGAGCAAGACCATGACGACATTTAAAAACCATGACTAGAACCTTCAAATCTATTCTAAAGCTGACAGGTAACCAGTGCAGTGAGTGGAGTGCAGGTGTAATATGATCCCTCTTTTTATGATGTTCATAAAAATATGTTAATTTAACACAAAACAGAGTCAAAGTCACATACATGCTCATTGCTGTGATCGTACTGTGTTACTTACAGTGTTACTGTATTCCGCTTGACCTCTTGACCTTTCTCTTAGGAGCTGAAGCAGTCCTAGAATATCGCACTGGTATTCTGCATGTTGTTGTGGTCCAATAATAGCGTGTGGTCTCAGTCCATTTTAGCTGAATCTTGCCATGCTGTGGTGGTTGTGGTCATTGTGGTCTGACACAGCAGAGGTACACCTTTAACACAAACTTTGACCACAATCACTTCCTCATTCTCACTCTATCTTTCTTTCATTATTTCCCTCCCACTCTTTTCTTTCTCTCTCTCTCTCTCTCTCTCTCTCTCTCCCCTTCTTCCCCTCTCCTTTTGTCTATCACTCCCTCTGTTCCTACCTTTCGGCCTCTCCTTATCAACTTTCTGTTTAGTTACAAGAATCCTATTGTCATTCCATGGGGACATTTGTATATACACAAATAGGTTGTGTCAGTATACTGTGCATAATGTACTGCACATCTGAATAATTAGAGATGAAAGAGTGAGCGTGTGGGGTGATTGACCAGGACATGTAGCTCACACCCCAAACATTTGTGCTGCTTTCTTACAACTGTTTATTTATATTACCTCAGAGAGGAGATATTCACATATTTTTGTTAAAAGACCTAAAAAGTAACAAAACAACAAACAATTTCAACCACTAGGTGGCACATTATTACTGTCACTCACTGAAATACCTGGCATTCTAGGAAACTGTTATTTCATAAATGAAATGTTACCTTGATCATGTTTTCCCATGTTTGATAATGTTATTTTCTATTTAAAAAAAACCTATTTTAATGCTTAGGCAGCTTTTACTCTGTAATTTTATAACCAAATAAAATTTAAAAGACGAAAACAGTGTTATTCAAATATGTATAATCTCGCCATGCTTGGAGAATCTATTGGATGTATTAACACGCTTGTGCTAGGAGCATGCAAGATGCTGAACCTGCGAACCGTCTCCGTTTTATTGGTTTAGCCAATTTTTGCATTTTGCCTTTTGCATTCCCTTTGCATTTTACCGTTGTCGCAGCAACCACCGGAGACTCGAGGCACGACTCGCCCTTTGTCTATGGTGTGATTTTTGTTTCAATAGTTCCACAAAAGCAAAAGTAAATCCAAGAGCAGAAAGTATATGTTATGAATGCAAAACAGAAAAAAATATATCAAAAGTATATATTTTTTATATAATTGGTTATTAGGGGTCCAAGCACTGAAGGTGCTGGAACCCTATTGTATTTGTTCCGATTATTATTATTATTATTATTATTATTATTATTATTAGGGGTCCAAGCACCAGCGGTGCTGGAACCCTATTGGTTTTGTTCCGATTATTATTATTATTATTATTATTATTAGGGGTCCAAGCACTGAAGGTGCTGGAACCCTATTGTAATTGTTCCGATTATTAGGGTTCACACACATAGTGTGGGAAACCTATTGTTATTGCTCGGATTTTTCTTTCTTATTATTAGGGTTCACACACGTAGTGTGGGAAACCTATTGTTATTGTTAGGTTTTTTCTTCTTTCTTATTATTATTATTATTTTTCTCCGCATAAAACGCATACTGCAGCCTAAACCGTAAGGCCCAGGGAGACCAAACTTGGCAGACTGGTGTAGTCTGTTTGCGGGACCGTGCTTAAGCACAGAGACCCACATTGGCCTGATGGTGGCGCTATAGCGCACCATTTTGTGTTTTGGTCCATATCTCCCAAACCGTAGGGCCTAGAAACAAAATTCCACTTCTGATGGATTCCTTGGCTCAAGCCAAACAAAAAAGCCTCAAGAACCATTAAGCTCCGCCTACTTAGATTTTTGCTAATTTGCATAATATGCAAAACCTACTTTTTCATACTAGTCCCTGGTTTTTCATCTGATCACCACAATCTTGGTGTCAAAATATTCACAAGAATCTCATTATCAAGGAACATCAACAAAACTGTGACATTGGTATACAGTCTGGTTGTCACATGTCAATCAATAGCTCTGAGGCGTGGCCAAATTGACTTCAGCAGCTATATCTCAGCAATGCTTTGACCTATCTTTATGAAAATTTATCAGTTGTTAGGGCACATGACTCAGAGGTCACAGGTCAAAGCTGGCCACGATTGTCCAATAGGGGGCGCTATAACATGGGGAAATTTGTTTCTCAGAAACCATTAGTCACATCAAGCCCAAACTTTACAGGCATCATCAGGGGCCCAAGTGGTATCAAGGCACACAATGATGACCTCATCACTCAAAAAACATGGCCGCCATGAGCCAATTAATTTTTATTTGAATTAATTGGCCATTTGACAGACTTACCATTGGCCAATCAACATGAAACCTCATCACTGTGCATATCCCAGGACTATGTGTCATACTGTGCAGTGTTGAAACATTTGGCCACTAGGTGGCGCTATTTGTGAAAATCATGCATAACTCCTCCAAATTTTCACTTAGGAACATGCAACTTGTTTCTTTTTATACCTTGCAGTAGACCTGACAACTTTGCAATTACAAGTCCTATTAAAAAATGCATACTTTTGTCACATTCATCAATTGTTTGAAAATAGCTCTTTAAGAACTAGTCCTAGGAATTTGATCCAATGATGGCAAAAATGGCATAGGCATAATCTGTAGACACTGTAGTTAACTAAATATGGAAAAAATGTTGCATTTTTATTTGTCTGATTGGTCAATTTTTCCATTATATCCTTCTGGCCATGCCATAAATGACCTTTATTGCTATAACTCATAAACCATGTAAGTGATCAACTCCCAATTTGAAAGGCTTTTATACACTGAGGTCCTTGTGAGGTAGGCCAAGTTTGGTTCAAATTGGCCTGTCGGAGGCGCTACAGTACCCAAAAACCTGAGAAATCATAAAAACTCACGCAGGAATCTTGTTATGCAGAATACAGACAAGTAATGGGGCTTGTATGATTCAGATCAATGAGGTCTATAACATTGCAATTACATCTCATAACAAAAAGTGCACTGCCTGACCAGAAATGAACCTTTTAATTCACCAAAATGTCATTGCATTACTGAGATTAATGAGATATCAGTATGATAGTACTTGGGCTCCATCTAGTGGCCAAACACCGAAACTGACTGAAAACAATTGCTCACATGAAACACCACACAAACGCACACAAAGCTGATCTCAGCATGTGATTTAGTTCTGTGATCTGAATCATTTTGCCAATACACATTATTTTGATCCTTTTGGGCCTTTAGTGCCTCAGTTGAATTGAATGTTTTGTCACATTGATTTACTTATGCATTTTTTCCACTCAAACAGCTTCTATTCACTTTTGGGTCTAAAGGACCTATTGGGCTTCTTTTTGCCTATTGAGGCCAAGAGGCCAATTTGTTGGTCTAAAAGACCCTTTGGGCTTTTTTGCCTTTTTTTGTGTGAACCCGCCAATCGCCGCTTGCGGCTATATTTATTATTATTATTTTTCTCCGCATAAAACGCATACTGCAGCCTAGACCGTAAGGCCCAGGGAGACCAAACTTGGCAGACTGGTGTAGTCTGTTTGCGGGACCGTGCTAAAGTACAGAGACCCACATTGGCCTGATGGTGGCGCTATAGCGCAGCATTTTGCGTTTTGGTCCATATCTCCCACCCCGTAGGTCCTAGAAACAAAATTCCACTTCAGGTGCATTCCTTGGCTCCAGACAAACAAAAAAGCCTCAAGAACCATTAAGCTCCGCCTACTTAGATTTTTTGCTAATTTGCATAATATGCAAAACCTACTTTTTTATACTAGTCCCTGGTTTTTCATCGGATTTGTTCAATCTTGGTGTCAAAATATTCAGAAGAATCTCATTATCAATAAATTTGAACAAAATTGTTACATTTGCATACAGTGTCGTTGTGACATGTCAATCAATAGCTCTGAGGCGTGGCCAAATTTACTTCAGCAGCTATATCTCAGCAATGCTTTGACCTATCTTTATGAAAATTTATCAGTTGTTAGGGCACATGACTCAGAGGTCACAGGTCAAAGCTGGCCACGATTGTCCAATAGGGGGCGCTATAACATGGGGAAATTTGTTTCTCAGAAACCATTAGTCACATCAAGCCCAAACTTTACAGGCATCATCAGGGGCCCAAGTAGTATCAAGGCACACAATGATGACCTCATCACTCAAAAAACATGGCCGCCATGAGCCAATTAATTTTTATTTGAATTAATTGGCCATTTGACAGACTTACCATTGGCCAATCAACATGAAACCTCATCACTGTGCATATCCCAGGACTATGTGTCATACTGTGCAGTGTTGAAACATTTGGCCACTAGGTGGCGCTATTTGTGAAAATCATGCATAACTCCTCCAAATTTTCACTTAGGAACATGCAACTTGTTTCTTTTTATACCATGCAGTAGACCTGACAACTTTGCAATTACAAGTCCTATTAAAAAATGCATACTTTTGTCACATTCATCAATTGTTTGAAAATAGCTCTTTAAGAACTAGTCCTAGGAATTTGATCCAATGATGGCAAAAATGGCATAGGCATAATCTGTAGACACTGTAGTTAACTAAATAAGGAAAAAATGTTGCATTTTTATTTGTCTGATTGATCAATTTTTCCATTATATCCTTCTGGCCATGCCATAAATGACCTTTATTGCTATAACTCATAAACCATGTAAGTGATCAACTCCCAATTTGAAAGGCTTTTATACACTGAGGTCCTTGTGAGGTAGGCCAAGTTTGGTTCAAATTGGCCTGTCGGAGGCGCTACAGTACCCAAAAACCTGAGAAATCATAAAAACTCACGCAGCAATCTTGTTATGCAGAATACAGACAAGTAATGGGGCTTGTATGATTCAGATCAATGAGATCTATAACATTGCAATTACATCTCATAACAAAAAGTGCACTGCCTGACCAGAAATGAACCTTTTAATTCACCAAAATGTCATTGCATTACTGAGATTAATGAGATATCAGTATCATAGTACTTGGGCTCCATCTAGTGGCCAAACACCGAAACTGACTGAAAACAATTGCTCACATGAAACACCACACAAACGCACACAAAGCTGATCTCAGCATGTGATTTAGTTCTGTGATCTGAATCATTTTGCCAATACACATTATTTTGATCCTTTTGGGCCTTTAGTGCCTCAGTTGAATTGAATGTTTTGTCATATTGATTTACTTATGCATTTTTTCCACTCAAACAGCTTCTATTCACTTTTGGGTCTAAATGACCTATTGGGCTTCTTTTTGCCTATTGAGGCCAAGAGGCCAATTTGTTGGTCTAAAAGACCCTTTGGGCTTTTTTGCCTTTTTTTGTGTGAACCCGCCAATCGCCGCTTGCGGCTATATTTATTATTATTCTTCTTTTTCTGCCCTAAAACGCGTTGTGCAGACCAAACCGTAACACCTACAGACTTCTCCTTTGGCCAACTTGTAGTACTCCTCTCCGCTACTCAGGCGCAACACGCCAGCCCGATCCGACCATAGGTGGCGCTATAGAGCGCAAAAAATTGTCACGCCTACACCGTATGTCATAAACAAAAAATTCCAATTGCATCTGATCAGTCATCTTCCATTCTACAAAAAATACATTTGAACCCATAAGCTCCGCCCCTTACATGTCGAGCTAATTTGCATAATATGCAAATTTGCACACATTTTTGAGTGCGTACTAGTCCCTGGATTTTTCACATACATGCACATATGTGGTATCAAAACGTTCAGAAGAGTCTGAACTTTAAAAGTTATGGAGCCAAAGTGCACATTTCTGCACATGGGCGTGGCCACATGCATCACAAGTCAAGCGTCGAAAATTCCTTCGCCAAAAATCCACATATTCTGCTGTATCTCAGGCATACTTTCATGTATTCACTCCAAATTTCACACACATGTACCTATTGGGTGTCTAGACCTGCACATGCATTTTGGCAGACATGCACACCTAGGTGGCGCTATAACGGCCAAAAAACTCTCCTGCCCACACCGATTGGCCAAATAACTCCAAACTTGGTACGCATCATCTATATGCACCTATGACACAGGTCCTTGATCTGCACCATCATATGTCCAATATGGCCGCCGCTATCGACCAATCAGCTTTCAGTACACCTTTCACAAGCTTTTCATATGCCAATTTTTTTTCTGCCTTAAAACGCGTTGTGCAGCCTAAACCGTAAGACCTACAGACTTCTCCTTTGGCCAACTTGTAGTACTCCTCTCCGCTACTCAGGCGCAACGCGCCAGCCCGATCCGACCATAGGTGGCGCTATAGCGCACAAAAACGCATGAAAAAGTTTAAACTGGTGTTTCTCCTAAACCGTATGTCCTAGAGACAAAATGTAAACTTCACCTGATCAGGCATGTGCTCATCTAAAAAAAGTTCCATTGAAGCCATATGCTCCGCCCCTTACATGTCGAGCTAATTTGCATAATATGCAAATTTGCACAAATTTTTGAGCGCGTACTAGTCCCTGGATTTTTCACATACATGCACATATGTGGTATCCAGGCGCTCACAAGAGTCTGAACTTTAATTGTTATGGAGCCAAAGTGCACATTTCTGCACATGGGCGTGGCCACATGCATCACAAGTCAAGCGTAGAAAATTCCTTCGCCAAAAATCCACATATTCTGCTGTATCTCAGGCATACTTTCATGTATTCACTCCAAATTTCACACACATGTACCTATTGGGTGTCTAGACCGGTACATACATTTTGGCAGACATGCACACCTAGGTGGCGCTATAACGGCCAAAAAACTCTCCTGCCCACACCGATTGGCCAAATAACTCCAAACTTGGTACGCATCATTTATATGCACCTATGACACAGGTCCTTGACCTGCACCATCATATGTCCAATATGGCCGCCGCTATCGACCAATCAGCTTTCAGTTCACATTTCACAAGCTTATCATATGCCAATCAACATGAAACTCACATATTATGTTCATCTACACACCCTCTAAGACATACTCAAGTATGACGGGAATTGCACCACTAGGTGGCGCTATACTAGAATTTCCTGAATTACCCCTACATCTTTCTTACACATGCACACACATGCAATGGCCTACCTATAGGTATCATATACACATTGCTTCACCCATACCTACCCAGTGATTACACACACATGCTTACGCATCTCAGGCGTGCCAGATGCTGCCCATACCCTGTGCTTGGACCCCGTAATTGCCGCTTGCGGCTATATTTATTATTATTATTCTTCTTTTTCTGCCTTAAAACGCGTCGTGCAGCCTAAACCGTAAGTCCTACAGACTTCTCCTTTGGCCAACTTGTAGTACTCCTCTCCGCTACTCAGGCGCAACACGCCAGCCCGATCCGACCATAGGTGGCGCTATAGCGCACACAAACGCATGAAAAAGTTTAAACAGGTGTTTCTCCTAAACCGTATGTCCTAGAGACAAAATGTAAACTTCATCTGATCAGGCATGTGCTCATCTAAAAAAAGTTTCATTGAAGCCATATGCTCCGCCCCTTACATGTCGAGCTAATTTGCATAACATGCAAATACGCACACATTTTTGAGCGCGAACTAGTCCCTGGATTTTTCACATACATGCACATATGTTGTATCCAGGCGCTCACAAGACTCTGAACTTTGATTCTAGCAGAGCAAAAGTGCACATTTCTGCACATGGGCGTGGCCACATACCTCAAAAGTCAAAGGTCAAAAAATCCTTCGCCAAAAATACACATTTTCTGTTATATCTCAGGCATGCTTTCACGTATTCACACCAAATTTCACATACATGCACCTATTGGGTGTCTAGACCTGCACATACATTTTGGCAGACATGCACACCTAGGTGGCGCTATAACGGCCAAAAAACTCTCCTGCCCACACCGATTGGCCAAATAACTCCAAACTTGGTACGCATCATCTATATGCACCTACGGCACAGGTCCTTGACCTGCACCATCATATGTCCAATATGGCCGCCGCTATCGACCAATCAGCTTTCAGTCCGCTAAAATGCATCGTGCAGCCTAATCCGTAACACCTACAGACTTCTCCTTTGGCCAACTTGTAGTACTCCTCTCTGCTACTCAGGCGCAACATGCCAGCTCGATCCGCCCATAGGTGGCGCTATAGAGCGCAAAAAATTGTCACGCCTACACCGTATGTCATAAACAAAAAATTCCAATTGCATCTGATCAGTCATCTTCCATTCTACAAAAAATAAATTTGAAGCTATTAGCTCCGCCCCTTACATTTCGAGCTAATTTGCATAATATGCAAATACACACACATTTTTGAGCGCGAACTAGTCCCTGGATTTTTCACATACATGCACATATGTGGTATCAAAATGTTCAGAAGAGTCTGAACTTTGATTCTAGCAGAGCAAACGTGCACATTTCCACACATGGGCGTGGCCACATGCCTCACAAGTCAAAGGTAAAAAAATTCTTCGCCAAAAATCCACATATTCTGCTGTATCTCAGGCATGCTTTCACGTATTCACTCCAAATTTCACACACATGTACCTATTGGGTGTCTAGACCTGCACATACATTTTGGCAGACATGCACACCTAGGTGGCGCTATAACGGCCAAAAAACTCTCCTGCCCACACCGATTGCCCAAATAACTCCAAACTTGTTACAAACCACCAGAAATGGTTGTACTGTGAATATTTTCATTTTCCATGCTGAACATGCATGCTGATGCAAAGGTCATTCTTTTCCTCAAAAGAGCTAGAGTTGAGCCTGTAATCGGGTCAGGCCCATTAGCTCAATGGGTAGAGCAAGGTGCTCCCGGCCACAATGCATGTGGACAATGGCGGTTCGAATCCCGCGCTGGGCAGCACACCACCCTAAGTTTTAAAAGCTGCAATTTAGACTCTGTTTTTTTAGCAGGCACTTCATTCACGAACGTGCTTCATATACTTTCATATACATTTCAAATACCTTTACATGATGTACCAGTGGGTGCGCAAATCTTGCCAAACCTCAGCTTGGACCCCGTAATTGCCGCTTGCGGCTATATTTATTATTATTATTATTATTCTTTTTCTCCGCTAAAACGCGTTGTGCAGCCTAAACCGTAAGACCTACAGACTTCTCCTTTGGCCAACTTGTAGTACTCCTCTCCGCTACTCAGGCGCAACACGCCAGCCCGATCCGACCATAGGTGGCGCTATAGCGCACACAAACGCATGAAAAAGTTTAAACAGGTGTTTCTCCTAAACCGTATGTCCTAGAGACAAAATGTAAACTTCATCTGATCAGGCATGTGCTCATCTAAAAAAAGTTTCATTGAAGCCATATGCTCCGCCCCTTACATGTCGAGCTAATTTGCATAACATGCAAATACGCACACATTTTTGAGCGCGAACTAGTCCCTGGATTTTTCACATACATGCACATATGTGGTATCCAGGCGCTCACAAGACTCTGAACTTTAATTCTAGCAGAGCAAAAGTTCACATTTCTGCACATGGGCGTGGCCACATACCTCAAAAGTCAAAGGTCAAAAAATCCTTCGCCAAAAATACACATATTCTGTTATATCTCAGGCATGCTTTCACGTATTCACACCAAATTTCACATACATGCACCTATTGGGTGTCTAGACCTGCACATACATTTTGGCAGACATGCACACCTAGGTGGCGCTATAACGGCCAAAAAACTCTCCTGCCCACACCGATTGGCCAAATAACTCCAAACTTGGTACACATCATCTATATGCACCTACGGCACAGGTCCTTGACCTGCACCATCATATGTCCAATATGGCCGCCGCTATCGACCAATCAGCTTTCAGTCCGCTAAAATGCATCGTGCAGCCTAATCCGTAACACCTACAGATTTCTCCTTTGGCCAACTTGTAGTACTCCTCTCTGCTACTCAGGCGCAACACGCCAGCTCGATCCGCCCATAGGTGGCGCTATAGAGCGCAAAAAATTGTCACGCCTACACCGTATGTCATAAACAAAAAATTCCAATTGCATCTGATCAGTCATCTTCCATTCTACAAAAAATAAATTTGAAGCTATTAGCTCCGCCCCTTACATTTCGAGCTAATTTGCATAATATGCAAATACACACACATTTTTGAGCGCGAACTAGTACCTGGATTTTTCACATACATGCACATATGTGGTATCAAAATGTTCAGAAGACTCTGAACTTTGATTCTAGCAGAGCAAAAGTGCACATTTCCACACATGGGCGTGGCCACATGCCTCACAAGTCAAAGGTAAAAAAATTCTTCGCCAAAAATCCACATATTCTGCTGTATCTCAGGCATGCTTTCACGTATTCACTCCAAATTTCACACACATGTACCTATTGGGTGTCTAGACCTGCACATACATTTTGGCAGACATGCACACCTAGGTGGCGCTATAACGGCCAAAAAACTCTCCTGCCCACACCGATTGCCCAAATAACTCTAAACTTGTTACAAACCACCACAAATGGTTGTACTGTGAATATTTTCATTTTCCATGCTGAACATGCATGCTGATGCAAAGGTCATTCTTTTCCTCAAAAGAGCTAGAGTTGAGCCTGTAATCGGGTCAGGCCCATTAGCTCAATGGGTAGAGCAAGGTGCTCCCGGCCACAATGCATGTGGACAATGGTGGTTCGAATCCCGCGCCGGGCAGCACACCATCATAAGTTTTAAAAGCTGCAATTTAGATTCTGTTTTTTTAGCAGGCACTTCATTCACGAACGTGCTTCATATACTTTCATATACATTTCAAAAACCTTTACATGATGTACCAGTGGGTGCGCAAATCTTGCCAAACCTCAGCTTGGACCCCGTAATTGCCGCTTGCGGCTATATTTTGAAACTTATTTTCGTTTGCATTTTGATAAGTTTTTGGTTCCATTGTTTTTGTTTTTTTGGATTTTCCCAGTAAGGTCTTTTGCTTCTGGAATCTCTCTTTGCTTCTGCTTCGTTTTTTGCTTCTGACTTTTGGAACACATTTCACGTGAGGGAGGGTCTTAGATGAAGGCGTTCCTCTGCAATCTCCATTGGTCACTGATTCCGGACTGACACAGAGCTCTGAGACCGCCTCTGGGACCAAGCCACGCCCACCCCACCAGCTTCCCAGCGTTTTCAAACATGGCGGAACGCGGTGGTTCTGTTTCACAGTAGCATGTAAACTAAGTTTTACCATAAAAGTTTATACAAAGGTTTTAGTTAATTGCTAAATGGTCTGTAGATATTGCAAATGTACACTGTATAAGCATGGCAGTTAATATTTAGCACACTTCACCAGCGCGAGCTTTTTAAAATTTTAGTGAACTGGATGCAGGCATGAAAATCTGTCACCTTGCGGCGAAATTCGCCGTTTTGAAGTTTTCATATTTTGCGGTAAAACAAACTCTTATGAAAAATAGGTAGATAGTAAAATAAGAAACAAGATTTTTTTGTAGTTCTAAATGAATACCCTGGTATTTTTTACACTCATTTTTGCCGCTGATGTTATTTATTGGTTCATTAAGATGTAATGGTTTTGACTGAGCCATCTGGAATGGCGAAAGCGGCTCGCGTTTACGGATCTGGCTCCATATATTGACAAGACAGGTCAATATTTTTCAGCGCGACATTACCGTGAGAGAAGTCAACAGGGAAGAGCGTGTTTAAAGCTAGCCTTTAAATTATTTTTAATTTAATCGCTGCTGTAGCTTCTGTCACAGTTTTTCTACATTCACAATAGTAGCGACTAGTTACTCGCTCCTCCTGGATCATTCGCTAGCGTCCCCGCGGGTCTAAAGTGAGAAGGAAACTAATCCGCACTCTGCGTTTCAATGGACTACTCTTCTTACTCCCACCCCTCCAAGTTAAAATCTTTTTGTTTTTATCTCTGAGTCGGACAGTGTCTGAATGTCATGTCTGACATGTATTATGTTTAGTATCTCTATGTTCAATGGTTCAATGAATATTGTTCACTTCTTAATAAAATATGGACAGCACAAGATGCATGTGATGTGTGGTACCTGCAGAACACTGAAAAACTGTGAGTGAACAAAGCTGGTTGTATATAGGGTGGCCACTTTTCAGTATTGCTTTAATTTTGGTATTTGGCTTTAATTTTGGTATTTTTTACTATTATGGATTTTACTATATTTGGCATCACCTCTCGTACACCAGCTGCCCCCCACCCCCCGTCCGTCGCCATACCAGATATTGCAAATACTCATATTTCTTCCACACATCAATGTTCTCTCCATCCAGTTCACTAAAATTTTAAAAAGCTCGTGCTGGTGAGCATGCTTAATGTAGTTATTATACAGTGTACATTTGCAATATCTACAGACAATTTAGCAATTAATTATAAACTTCGTATAAACTTTAATGGTAAAACTCAGTTTACATGCTGCTGTGAAACAAGAACCACCGCGTTCCGCCATGTTTGAAAACGCTGGGAAGCTGGTGGGGTGGGCGTGGCTTGGTCCCAGAGGCGGTCTCAGAGCTCTGTGTCAGTCCGGAATCAGTGACCAATGGAGATTGCAGAGGAACGCCTTCATCTAAGACCCTCCCACACGTGAAATGTGTTCCAAAAGTCAGAAGCAAAAAACGAAGCAGAAGCAAAGAGAGATTCCAGAAGCAAAAGACCTTACTGGGAAAATCCAAAAAAACAAAAACAATGGAACCAAAAACTTGTCAAAATGCAAACGAAAATAAGTTTCAAATAACCAATTATATAAAAAATATATACTTTTGATATATTTTTTCTGTTTTGCATTCATAACATATACTTTCTGCTCTTGGATTTACTTTTGCTTTTGTGGAACTATTGAAACAAAAATCACACCATATTTGTCGCGCTCTGAAGGCGGCGCGTGGCTGCGGCAGCCCTGCGAGCGTGACGTGACGCGCTGACGTGACGTCATTCTGGCGAGCGCGACGTTCTTAAAGGTCCGGTGAACGCGCACGGGACAGGGGAGAGTGCGGGAGCTCGCGCAGTGCCTCCTGCCTTGCATGTGTCACACATATGTGCGAGCAGTTGTTGAGCCCTCCCCTCTGAGTAGGAGTGGGAGGCAGACAGGGCTGGAGCGAATCAGCTGCCCCCCCCCCCCCCTCCTGAACAGGATCTCTCTCTCTCTCTCTCGCTCTATGACAAACCTCCATGCTGTCAGACGAGCCCAGAGGAGCAGTCAGCTGGATCAGGGGACCCACAGCACCACAAACCCACCGAGAGCCTGCAGCAGGCACAGGGAACGCTCTTCAGTCGGGCGTGGTGCCACCATGCCAGCTCCGTGCACCAACCCGGCAGGGCAGCAGCGAGAGTGGAGACCGACTGGCAGGACCGGTACCTCCTTCACACGTCCAGTGGAGGGCAAGAAGACGGACGGCATGGCCAGGAGACAGACAGGTTGGTGGCCAGGGCCTGATGCATTGATGAAACACAATCTGCCATTAGCTCTTTAAATGCTGTAGCAGCTTACATCTGGAAGGTCTGATAAACAGACTTTGATGTGGCATTACCTGCACTCCTATTATGTGGATAAATTACATATTTGTGCTGATATACAGGCCTAGCATAGCTTGTGCATATGGGCACCATCTATATTTATATAATATATGCTATATAAATACATATATATGTGTATTTGCTGTGTAATTCTGTTTTGTTTGTCTTGATTTTCCTTGCTGCGTCCATTATGACAACTGATGCTAGTTCTCCTGGCTTTGGTGAAACTGCCAGTTCCCCAGAGTGTTTTCAGTCACATGCCGGTCTCTTACGTAATACGTGTGCCACAGATAGGTGTATTCATGCAGTCTGACTCCACACAGCTCAAAACACACGCATCGTACTGGTTTCTGTTGTTTACCAACGAAAGCACTGGTGATCAGTCGTCCCTTGTTGTTGTTGTTGTTGTTAGCTGTGCCGACACGAGGCCCTGCGGTCTCAGATAAGGCTGAAGTCATGCGCTCTTGATGTGCCGTTCCTCACAACGTTCGTGTAACAAACCGTGTCTTTGTGGGACCCTGCAACCTCGGGCCGTGTTGATTCATGAGGGAGACACAGAGCCGGCATGGGACACCCCTCACCTTAGGCTGCTCTTGTGATTGGCTGGCTTTGGGCCAAACTGACCTCGGCTCAGTGTCCAAAGATGTGAGTGAAAAACACAATACTGCAAATGTAGGTCTGTTTTGAAGGGTCATGTGACTAATTCCCTAATTTATTCATTCATTTACCTTAAGGCCATGCAGGCTGTAATGATCACTGTAACTCCGTAAAGCTGCACGGTCTGGAGGAACTCTGTGTCCCGACTGCTACGTGTCGTGTGCAGATGTCGTGTTTTGAGAGGCGAATATAGCAGAGGCACGCTTGCAATCATTCTTGGCTTGGGTTGCGTTGGTTAGATATGGACTTGTGCTTTGTGTCATGAACAGAGATACACACAGCAGCTACTTGGATGGCGTTGAACACCTCGCTAGAACATCTCGAACGGAAGAATACGGATATTCACAATAATGCAAAGCATCCACAGATTTCCACAGAATCCCTTGTGTATGTACATATACTTGGCCAATAAAACAGATTATGATTGATGGACATAGGAAGTGATGTTAACATCATATACAACACAGTGGTGCTGTAGCAGACAACAACTAAGTTATGCTACATTGCTGTTTGACGTCATATGTATTTATTCAAAGTGGATATGAGCTTACTGCCTATAAAACGTCTTTTATAGCTGCCGTAACCCTCCATCTGATAACCCGAGCTGTATCTTTGGGCCTTTTCATTCGAACAGTCACAGAAATGACCGTGGGCACAGAGGCTGATATGATGGTGTGTTTCAGGGCCCCGCCTTGCTGTGGAGGCCCGGGTGGAGAACGTGCGAGCAACCTCGGGTCTGCCTGTGGCCACGCCAGCACGGATGGGGAACCATGAGAGAAACGGGAACGCCGCAGGTCCGTAACCACGTGGTCGACATCGGCAACGCAGGCCACCTTTGCTTATCTAAGTATTGCGTGTCCGTTGGGGCGATGGTTGTTACACTTGTTAGTTACTGTTTGTCGGGGGTGTGCGGACAGCTACCCCACACTTGATGACTGCACCTTATAATCTCCCATCAACAATTACGTTCCTGTCTTGGTGAAAGTCACAAAATGTCACTCCGTTTTTCAGAGCCTCACACTCTCAAGGTGGACGAGAGGCTGCGTCTGGCTCGCAAGAGGAGAGAGGAGCATCTCAAACAGCTCGGTACTCACCTCCACCTCCACCTCCTTAACCCCACCACGAGAAACCACAACAATTAGCGGTTAGCACCGTGTGCACCCTGGTGAAAGCGGCCTGTGTGTGGCCTGTGTGTGGTCTGTGTGCGGCCTGTGTGTAGCGTCCCGGGAGCGCGGCTGGCTGGCCCGTGAGGAGAGGGCCCGGAGGTGCTACGAGCAGCACCTGGAGGACCGTCGCAGGAAGCTGGAGGAGCAGAGGCAGAGGGAGGAGAGGAGACGTGCGGCTGTGGAGGACAAACGTCGGCGGAGACTCGTGGAGGATCGAGTGGGTGCAGAGGCCAGTGCACGTGCTCCAGCGTCCTGAACGGCGCTATACTTATGAAACTATATATCAAATAATTACATATAACTATAAATATGTCATTCATGTCGTTTTTTAATCTTGCTGGTCTATCTGTGAAATGCTAAACGGCAGGTGTTTTCTGATTGGCTAAGGAACGCTATGAGTCCGTGGTACGGAGGACCATGGAGAAGAGCCAAAAACCCAAAGCGAGGGCGGCCAGCTGCTCTCAGAGGAGAGGGGGCGGGGCCAGGAGCAGCACCAATGGTAAATATCTAATGCATATTTCAGCAGATGAAAACTCTCTCCTGGGCTCTCGCCACCCTCCTTTGTGCTCTTGTGCTGTCGGCGGATGTGCTTTGTCCTCCCGTAGCTAAGCGCCGCTCGCTGAGCCAGTGGGAGATGGACCTGGTTAGCCGCCTCCAGACTCCCACCATCTCTTACTTAGCCAGGAGCAGGAGTGCTATATGTCTGTCAAAAAGAGAAGGTAACACCTTAACCCTTCAGGAAAGTGAGCTTGTTAGAGAAAATACTATTTGTCCAGAGGTTCGGTGCAGTGAAGTGACGGTTTTAATGGCGGTCTGCTTGCTTTTCTCTCTTCCTGTTTTCACCCATGATTTTTCATGCTTTCGTCCCAATTCACTCACGCCCGCCATGTTTCATATATATTTTAAACCACAATTCCACTGGCCCCTTGGTTCAGCTGTTCATGTGTGTCGACGTTCAGCTTCATGCCATTCTGTGAGCTCCAGACCCCCTCAGAAGCTCCAGCAGAGATGTGGTGCCCCTCCCTTCAGGGGCGTCGCCCGCCCAGGGGCGAACAATCCCAGCATCGCGAGCCCTAGGGTGACCAAGCCCAGTATCATGAGTCCTGGGTTAAACAGTCCCAGCGTCACAAGGCCTGAGGTGAACAACTCCTGCGTATCGGGCCCTAGGGTGACCAACCCCAGTATTGCGACCAACCCCAACATTGCTAGTTCTGGGGTGAACAGTCCTAGCATCGTGAGCCCTAGGGTAACCAAGCCCAGCATCGTGAACCCAAAGGTGAACAACTCCAGAATCAGGGGCCTTAGGGTGACTGACCCTAGCTTTGAAAGCCATGAGGCAAACAGTCCCGTCATTACGGGCCCCATGGTAAACAACCTTAGCAACGCAACCCCTGGAGTGGACAGCACCTGCAACGTGGGCCCTGAAGTTATCGAACCCAACATGGCCAGCCCTGGGTTGAACAGTCCTAGCATCACAGGCGCTGTGGTAAACCACCCCAACATGGCCAGCCCTGGGGTGAACAGCACCATTCAAATAGCCTCCAGCATGGACCAGGTAAGCTTTGTTCTCCTTCTTACAAGGACAACAATGGGAATGAAATATCACAGATCTGTTCATGATATGGTAATAACTCGAATATCTGTTGTTGTATAACTGTCCTAAAGGCAAGTTCACCTCTCTTTTCTATAATGAGTTTCCGGGGTCAAACCCTAAAGAAGTAGGACGAACAAAGCCACAGTCTCATACAGCGACTGCGGGAGTCATCTGCCCCTCAGGCACAATCATGCAGGATAGAACAATTCCCTCATCAACAGGATACATAATAGAGAAGTAATAAATTCAACTAACATTAATACCTCGTTAGAATGACTACACTTATTTCCACGACAGATAAATATTAAATGCATCAAATGAATTCTCCCTGTATTGCTACTTAAGGTCTCTGATTAGAGCCCCTCTGAGACAAGCTCCGCCCAGACCTGAGGGTTTGCCCCCCCTCCTCGAGGAGGAAGATCCTGAACCGGAATGTTCTCCAAACTCTTCTCAGCTTCAACCTGACCAGACGGCTGCTCCGCGTTTACATGAAGATTCTGGGCAGAAGGGCCCGGTCCAGTCAGAACCAGGTTCTACTGAGCCTCCGCTGCTTCCAGCACGCCCTCAGACTACCAGCGGTGAGGGAAAGACTTTTTGTGTTTTTGCCCTATTGTGCAAACAACATTAAAATCCAAAAGTCTGAGTGCTTAAACCTGGATGCTTTAAGTGGCAAGCTACAGCGTCTTGATTTAGTGTCAGTCAGATGCTAAGATGTGGGATGAATGTAACTTCATGGAGTAAAAGGGACTGTCAATATAAGGAAGTTCTTACTCACTTCAAAGCCAAGAACAGTAACCTAATGTCTGCGTATATCAACCAACCTAAACGTCTTTGGTTTCAGAGATGACTGGTGCTAGGACCCAGGTCAGGCCCATGGCAGGTACCACGGACCCAGAGCAGGCCTCCCGTCTACTGGCAGAGAGGAGGAGACAGGCCCGGCAGCAGAGGGAGAGAGAGGAAGAGGAGCGCAGGCAGAAGGAGGAGTCAGAGAGGTGAGGAGGAGCATTATACTCTGGCTTTTATAAGTATTATGTGTAAATGTTACCGGGGACGGAGTTGTATGTGCTGTCATATACTGAGGTGAAGTATGTGCCGAGTATGAAGTGTGTGTGTGTGTGTGTGTGTGTGTGTGTGTGTGTGTGACTTTAGGCAAAGGAGAGAAGAGCTAGCCCCTCAGATAGCTGTGGACAGAGTGAAGATGGAGGGAGGGGCCTACTGTCTGCAGGACGAGAGAAAGAGGAAGGAGGAAGACCACCAAAAGACGGCTGAGGAAGAGGAGGACGCTCGCAGGAGGAGCACACAGGAGCGAACACTTCAGCTACAGGTGAAGGAACAAGCTCACCAGAGTTCACCTGGTTCCCCCTCATTCCTCCTGGAATTTAGGAGAACACTGGTATGTTCACCTAAAGATGTTGGGTCCCATTGCGTCCTGTCATCTGCTCGTAGAAGGAAGAGGAGGAGGCTCATGGGAAGACCGTAGCAGACCAGCAGCGGTTGGAGAGAGAGAGCCGATTCCAAAGAGAAGAGACTGAACGCCAAGAGAGGAAGAAGGTATGACAGCACATCGGTCACTCTAGGTCAGCACTGAGCTCTGAGAATGGTAATGGTACCGACCCGCACTGACCACGTGACTTCATATTTTAATTCTTGAGACAACATACTGCATTTATCCCCACAGCGACTAGAAGAGATTATGAAAAGAACGAGGAAAACGGATCCTGCTGAAAAAGTAATTACAAGACTATGTTTTTCATCATTGATGCTTCTCCCTCCTGTTCCACTGTACAAACCAGAGACATTTCTATATTTTTTACTTACTTAGCAACCTGCTTCAACCAGTGCCACAAAAGACATCCTGCCTAACGAGAATGTGAAGCTCGTTCCCAGTCTGCACTTAGAAGACGTTATCAGGTTGCCCGGCCCGCCAAAGGTGTCGAAGATGGGTCTGGGGAGTGGGGAGGATCTACTTCCTGCTGGGGAGGATCTACTTCCTGCAGTGGCCTTCAAGGAGCGCAGGTCTCTCCGGAGCCTGACGGGCCTGGAGGAGATCCAGGCACATCAGCGAGCAGGTGAAGGAAACGTTCCTGCAGCCATCCAAACCTAACACAAAAAAAACCTTCTGTAACAAAATGTACATACCAAATACAATTTCCTCATTATTTCAGAAGTCATCTGAAGATCTGAACACCATCTCCTAGCAACCTGCAAGCCTGTGCTTTCTTTATGTAGGAAAGAATCGCTTGCTTCTTCTGCACTTTAAGGAGCATCCTGTTAGACAATCACGCCTGTGAAGTAAGACGTCTGTGCTCCCTGCTGCCCTGCTGCAAAACAGATTATTCCTGGTGTGTTTTGAGAAGACAATGCATGCTCAGTTCAAACTGGCGGTATGTGCTACACTTCAAAGTAACAGCTTCACTGTGTTTTATAGTACAATATCTCTCCATCTAATACTTCAATACTTCATAGGTTTAGATTTCCTACATGATTCTTGAGGTGTCGGCATGAGAAATGCTACGTGTTTCGTCTATGAGCAGGATAGAGACCACTAAACAGAAACATAAGATTTTTTAAAATGCAAAACCTTATGAATATCTTTGACTCCTTTGTAATGCTGCTACTTTGTTCGTTTATACCAGTCGTCTGTGCTGAGCTCTGCTGGGACACCCAGTCTTCTGCTGGGACACCAGAGCTGAGCTCAGCTATTTTGTCCGGCTTTCTTCAGTTTTGCACTGCTGCTACTTAGCTATTCCAAATGGAAACAAACAAACAAACAAACAAACAAATCATTGCCTAATCATTGGTTATCCGAAGACTGTACTCCCCACCCTTTGTCTAAAGGTATCGGTATGGTCTTTTAATGGGCTTGTGCAATTATTTAAACTTGTGCATAAATGCAAATATGAAGTGTAGATGTACACAATCTAAATATTTTATCAGTGTAAATAAACATGCTTTGAAACCAAATCGTGGGAGTGTTATAAAATTAATGATACTATAACATGTATTATTGGTTTTGTCTGATTGACGTGAAGAATAAGTTGATATTTGTATACTGATACATTTTAAGGAGTTTAAATATCATTTCCTGGGCCGGCTTTACAGGCTTTGTGACGTACGCTGAAGTGACGTCACATAAAAAAAAATCACATTTCAGGGATCATTTCATTTGCAACATTTCAGGGATGTTAAAGTGACATTTTGCCATAATAAAATTGTGGTTAGTTTTAATAAAATGTAGCACAAGCAAATTTAGCACTACATATAAATGTAATGACATGAATTTAGTTGTACATATCAAAGCATAAAATTGATTTGACCTTTACACTGTAGGTAAAGTATTCCTAGCTACTATCTTAAAACCCAGTTGTTCCAATAATGTCCACAAGGTGGTATTACAGCACGTCTGCGTTCCCTGTGCCTCTTCGTATAACCCTCAAATCCAATATGCAAATGGGAACGCAGGTTTGTTTAAAAGAAGAGCAAAGAAAATCCACTTGGGTTGCATCAAGGACAGTCGTTGTTTTAACATATTTTGTTTAGACTCAGTGATCCTACTAATTACACACACACACACGCACTTTCCCCAGGAATAATGACAGGAATATCGGATGATCTATGCAATGTGTAATTTACACATCGACCCGTGGACCCATGCCTAATGGGTGTTTTTTTTATTAAAGAATTACAGTTGAGCACTTATATGAATCAAATGAATCAAATATGTTTTTGGATCCGACTCTTCTGTGAATTGGCTCATCCAGCACCGGACTCCCTCCCGCCGCGTCCCATGTTGTGTTTTTGGATCCGACTCTTCGGTGAATCGGCTCACCCAGCACCGGACCCCCTCCCGCCGCGTCCCATGTTGTGTGTGTGTCAGCCATATTAGCGGCAGCCTCCTCCATCTCACCCCGCTCTTAACCTCGGGACATGCGAACGACAGGCCCGCTGTGAAGGCGACACGCTCCTAGACGTCCACTCCGGCACAGAGAAGACTTAACCACGCACGCCATGGAGGCCGTTAAAGCGTTCAACGGCGAGGTTTGTCCGCTATCTGCTCCCGTTGACCGTCGCTGGGGTTCCGCTGCCCGGTGTTGCGCTCTGTCGCTATAGGCCGTGATGTACCTGCTTAGCCGGCCAAGCCAGTGATAAACGCACCAAAAACCGAGTATTACTCTCTAAAATGTTTAATAAAAGCGAACCGGACCTAATTGTGACGGTTCGGCGGGGCTGAGGTTGTTTTATTTCTATATATTCGGCCTGTATTTGCGCCGTGAACGCCTCACACACGCAGGTTAGCTCGGCCGGCTAACAGGCGGGTATGCTAACTCGGTTAGCGTCTCATTTTCACTTCATGGAACCTTCTCGATAAACTCGGTACGGGGTCGTGTAGCCGTGTATTTACCTTTTAAATGTCTGCGTGTACATATAATATGGGTCCCCGGCCCTTAAATCACATATATAATCCAGTAGCTCGCCTCGCCGCCTTGTTTATTTATTTATTAGTTAGCCACACAGCTAATGATATTTGGCTAGCCAGGTTAGCCTTGAGCGACACTAGACAGCCAGCAGTGTCGAGATTAACAGGCCTGTGTGTTTCATTTAGACGTATAGATGGATTAATATATATTATATTATTATAGATGGTCCTTCTAAAGAGCTAGGTTCTATGATATTGGCTAACATTAGGGTCATTTGCAATATTTGGCGACCATCGTGCTGCGCTGTGCTGCCCACCTGAATGCAGCATTCACAGCACGGCTCAGGCGTTCATCTCGCAGACAGCAGAGCTTGTGTGGGGCAGTAATGGACATTACTGCAGTAATACTAGATGACTACATAGTTTGCATTTTTTCTCCTATAGTTGTGCATGAGAAGCACACATGATTTAAGAGCGGATGGGGAGGGTGGGGGGAGAGGACACGGAGAGATCTAGTAGGTGTTGTGTGAAGAACAGCTTGGCTTTTAGAGTTTAGGTACCAGGCAACATCCTTCTTGGCACTGGGGAAAATGCCAAGTCATTTTACAGGGCAGGAAACAGTAATGTTAAATATTTGCATTGTGGGGTTAATGGATAAAAGCAAAGCAACACAGAGAACTTAAGTCATTAGGCTATTCCTGCATTGTTTCAAGGTCATAACTTGTTGGGTTTTTTATGATTAAATTAAATGTAGTTTGGATGATACAGCTCCATTGTGGGCACCATAATACTGGAAGAATGCATTAAACCCACAGGGTTAGTACTTTAAAATGAATGACGTTTATCATGTGATGTGTGTCTTTGTACATGGATATGCATAGCATATGTTTAGTGGAAAACATTCTCCCGCCTATTCACGAGAACCTGTTCGTTTCATTCATCATGTAGTAGGTCTACTCTTATATAATTTCTTTGCCCTGCAGTTGTATAATTTGAACCTTTCTTTTATTTACCCACCCCAAATGACTATGCAATTGTTAAAATATAAATGTTTTATTAACGTAGGCAGAGATTTCATGAATTTACATTTGAAATTAAGTTTCTCTTTTTGTTTTTCAGCTGTACTCTCTGAATGAATACAAGCCTCCAATCTCAAAAGCGAAGATGACCCAGATTACCAAATCAGCAATTAAAGCTATAAAGGCAAGTATTCAAATAAACACAAGTGAATAAGGAAAGGGAGTTAGGGATTAGAAGTTATGTACAATTCACCTTTTCTTGGCTTGGCTTCATGTGTCTTTGTAACTGATAAATACAGGTAAACATTAATGTATTATTAATTATGCAAATTAAGATTCAGAATCATGACAGCAGTCACTATGGCCAGGACATTGTATAGGATATTTACAATACTGTAATGCCAAACCATAGAAAACAGACTTATAATACACACAAACACCACTGTGGAACCACCACTGTGGAATCATCCTTTTTTTAATTAAAGTATTTCTTTTTAAGAAAGGCAGAGACTCCCATAAGGTGTAAGTGAAAAATGAACCAGTTATCCTTCACTTGTACATTTAATAAACAGCTCATTGGGGGAGTAGTTCATCATCACACAGCATGGGCAATGTCTGACCAGCCTTTTACCATATCCTTTGACAGCATAAACTGCTGCTAAATTGCTTTTGTTGAGTTCTTCAAATAATTATGTCCTGTCTTGCACTGGGTAGGCTCATTCTTTAAATTCATTATTTAGATGTTCAGTGTCTACAGTGTAAACAAGAAGACGTGGTTAGCTTGCTAACGCAATTTTCTGCCTAGGCTTGTTTGAGAGCCTCACAATCCGTGGGGTCATAAGAGTTAGGCAGAACTTTATGCTGACGTACATTTGTTGAGTGAACCAGATCGCACACTGTTCAATCTTTGGTACCAGTGGCTTTTTGTGGTCCTTGAGGTGTCATTACCATACATCAACTCTGAATCTGTGGCTTTAGGGAAACAAATGAACCAAAAATATCTATCCTTAATAGTAGTGTTCAAATATAACTGTAAATTATCCTTTGTCAGGACATTGTTAGCAAAACCACTCATGGAATTCAAACTTCTTTTGCACAGAAGTTTTTACTGTACTTCCTGAAACTCACGCATGGACCTGAAATTGTGTTTTCACTATTTATTGTAAGAATGAGGCCAGAGTCTAAAGCAGCTTTCCTTTTTAAGTGTCATTAAGCCTTTTATGTTTGCACCTTTGCAGCCTGAGGTTAACCCAGCTAAGCTTTTGCAAGTTGAATTTCACCAAGAGCTTAAATTAACTGCTAATAATAATTTCTATTATTATATTTTTAAGGCAGCAGACTATTTCTGTGAGAATGCTGCTTTGCATTACTGGAAGGCAAAACCTTGGGCTGGAGTGAATGAATGAGCAGCAGTTACTCTAGAGTGGTAGAAGCTTCGTCACTGGAGTTTGCCCAGATTTAATTTTTTGTTAAAGATGTAGTAAGGAATCTCTAAATCCCGTCTAAAACCAGCCCAGACCAACAGAGAGAATGACGACCTGTCCGAGAGCTTTTCGTCATGGAAACATGGAAACTATGGCTTTAGAAAACATATGAAAATAAGCAGTAATGTTGTGAATCGTTTGATATAAGATTGAAATTATAAAGATGCCACCACCAAAACAACTCCTATGTCTTTTGATCAGTCAGAATTACTCCAGATATCTGGTGGCTATGACATGCCTAAGAGGGCAAGTTGTCAAGTTGCTCCTCGAGCAACTGGTGAAATCATTACATTAATTCATATAGAAGTGTGAATAAAAATCGTTTCCCTGTTTTACTGTGGTTGTAATCTTTTAACCTTCAGTTAACCTTTAGGTGTGATGAGAGTTAGGAATCTGGAGCTTCTGTAAGCCTACGGAAGCCAATATGATATCAGAAAATAAGACGAGATATAGATAATTCAACCAACAAAAATCTGTGTGTAGTCCAAGCCCTTGGTTCTTTGTCGGTTTTCTCTTCTGTAAAATGCCTAAATCAGCTTGTGAAGGGCTTGATTGTTTGGGACGTTACCCACGTGCCGCCAGAACTTGGATTAAAGGCTTGTGATCTTTTACACTGATGGTTTTGATGGTGAATCGTACTTCTCGGACTCCTATGCAATACAGTTTAAGGTGTGATGGCAAGGTTTTGTGCAGCTAGTGAGAATGGTGGCATGTTTGTTTGGCGGAAGTGCGTTATGAAGTGTTCCTGTGTGTGTTACAAAATTTAGTGGATGTTCCGTTTTTTTTGGTCATGCATTGAGAAAATTGTGACCATTAAACAACATGAGATGTGTGTTGAACGTGGGGTGGGCGGGGATGACAGGACCTGTTTCACAGGTCACATGTTAGAAGTCAAACTGGAACTCTATCTTGGTATTATTATTTTCGGTGGGTCTTTGTACTGTTAAACGAAAAGGAGCTGGAATGTTTAAAGCAATTGTCACCTCCAGAGTCACTTATGTGTTTAATCAGTATGTGAGAATGTGTTCCCTGGTACTCATGATATTGGTGTTAGCATCATGATGTACCAGCTTTACCAGGTGAACTACAGGAAACGACAGGTGGTCCCACTCCGTATTTTAATTTGTTTAGTAACTTCCATGTCACAACATAAGTAGCCCTCCTTCATGTAGCATATTTACATCGTTATTATTATTGTGAAATAGCTGTGAAGCAGAACTGTGTCTGCACTGGTTGGTGTGTGTTTGAGCGTAATACATGGCTGACTCCGAAATGGGGCTTTTCATCTACTGTTTATTTGTATCAAATGGTGAAGCAAAGTATTATTTTTATGTGGTGTGATAAAAGTAACAGCAAATTTTACATTTTCTGACATGCAGGCTGTTATTTTTTGCTAATCTCTATAAGAAGTCGCATAAGTTGGATCCACATTTCAGTTTTCATCTTAACGTGGAGATTGGGTTACAGCAACAGGGTGGATTTTATTTCAGTTTCCACATAATCACACTAAAGTACTATTTCAGTCAGTGCCTAAAGGACTACATTACTTATTTTAGTTCATAACAGTACAAGTCATTTAGTTTTGAAACCTATAATGTTGGCTTATGGGTAATTAGAATGACACTTTTAGTATGTGCCTGTCCTAAGTACGTGACAAAGTCTAGGAGTGGTTAGGAATAATCAGACCCCCTAGTACAATATGTAGCATGAACTAGTGGTCAGACTTTCTCATCCAGTTCTTATTTTGCCAGTGAATTTCTTGTCTCCAATGAGTAGTTGGTTTTCAGTGCATTGTGAGATATTGTGGCCCTTTACCTTTTTTATCAAAAGAATCAAGTGTTGGCGTTGTCTACTGCTAACAAGTGTGGTGTTTTTGGTTTTAAAACACTCAGATGTGAGCCAAAAATATCTTGTTTGGAATTGAATGCTTTGGATTTTTTTGAAAGCAAAAATGCAATGTTGAGTAGAAATACATGAAATAGATAAATAATCTGCTTATTGCTTAAAGTCAAAGCTTTTTGAGACAGAAAACAGACTGCACCACAAGCTCATGCAGTTTCCTTTCACATAGAACCCACACCTGCACCGTAAGCCAGAAGAAATCACATTCTGGTTCATTTGTGTCAAAGCCACGTGTATTCCACACCTGTTCTTTCTTGTCACAGACCTATAAAGCAGATCTCTGAGTAGCAATGTTGATTGCATTGTTAGCCGATTCCCTTTGTCCTGCAGTGTGACTGTTTCCTTTTTGTCCTGCCGTGTGACTGTTTTGTGTGAATAACGCCTCTCTCCCCTTCCCTCAGCAGCTCCCCCAGCTCCCCCAAAGCACTGAAAGTGAAGCAGGAGGATGGGGCGTGGGAGAGTTTCAAAGAGATAAGGGAACCCCTAACCAGCTTAGGTAGGAGATGGGCTGTTTTAAAAAAACAGGATGGAAGAAGCCAAATAAGACCATTACTCAAGAGATCTCACAGGCAGAAGTGCAGCACCTTTTGGTTAATGTAAGAGAGGCTTTATTGCGGCAACTTTGAACTTGTGCTCATTTAAGTTTTTTCCCCCTGCGCAAATGTCTACTGTTTTACTGCTGTAGTTTGGTGTTGGCTGGAATATTTGGTGTTCTATAAAGAGGTATAGAGGCTGTGTTTAGCTATTTTTCTTGCTTTGCTCACTAGTTGAGCATGGCATATTGCTGAAAAGATTATCTTTTCACGTCGTAATTGGCTAAATGCTTTGACCAGCTTTGTCAATTAGGCAGAAGGTTTGAAATGACCCAGTCCAAGTGTAATTCTACTACTGTAGTTTCTTAAATGAAGGTGCATGTATTAATGCACAACTGTAGATGCATTTTAAATTTTATATTTGATTCCCCTTTGGGTGTAGTTTTAGTAAGAACAATTCCTCAGACAATTGTTATTTATTTAATTAAAACAAGAAAGCGTTTTGGAACACTAACTGAATTGGCCGGCATTTAGCCAAATGTATTCTGTGTCAGTGTAAGCTCCTGACTTCTCAGATAGATGATGGAGCTTGATAATGCTGATATAGATTGTCTTTTGTACGTTTTGTGCGTATATTACTGTGCTGTAATAATTTTAAAAAAAGGATTTATTGAAAAAAGCCTTCAGATTTAAGGTCTTACTGGTTGCTACTGATAATTGGAAATATGGTGACAGTCTCACCCTCAAAAGCTTTTATATGTTGTAAACCATAATTATAATTATTCTCCTTTGAACCATTAATTAGTTGACTTTGCTCTGAATTTAAGAAATCGCTTCAAGCGTTTGAATTTTTATGTTTCCTTTGAAGGCGTTCTCATTGGCTGCTCTAGGACAAGGGTCTCGTTCTCATTGGCTGCTCTAGGACTAGGGTCTAGTAGCTTGACTTGTTCCCTTTTGAACAACTGTTCAAAATCTTTTTCTGCTCCACACTGCGAAAAGAACGTTTGTTAAAATGTGTTGATCTGTAGTTAGATTCTTGAATTGAGTCCACACAAGGTGGCATCCCCTTGAGCAGTCTGTGCAAAATTCAGATTGTTAAATGTGTGAATGGATAAAATCAGGCTTTTGGCAGCATTGATGATGTGTTAGACGAAACGCAGCTTATTGGAAGAATATTTTATGCTTAGCAGAAACGGGCCATGTTGAAATCTTAGCACCTTGATGGCATACACTACAAACCTTTCATCTTCAGCTACAGAGAGGAGATGTTTTCTGCAGTGAAGAGGAACCTCCAGCTGCCTACAGCAGGGAGGAGCAACTGTATCAGACAGATCTTACCAGAACTTCCACAGGGTCTTGCAGTACTGTGCAGTGTAGCATAGTGCTGCATCAGAATATTGATTTTCCAATTGATCGTGATTGTTGCAGTGCCAGTCCAGTGCTAATGTTTAGAATCACAAGGTGAACCTCGTAGGTCTGTGCGTTATTACAAAATATAATTTGTAGCGAGCTGTTCCATTCCCAGTAATTCACTGTGCTATGAGTTAAGGTTCCACGTGCAGCATTATCAAAATATATCCGTCATAAACAGTATTGATTATGTTGCACCCGTTCTGTTGCCGATAAAATAAGTTTCTGCCACACTCGATGGTACGTGGGTGACTGGTCCAAACTTGTGAAGCCCACATTAGCCCAGCCTAGAAGAGCCGTTAGAGTTGGTACTGCCCATGGAGGTTGGCAGCCATCCGCAGTCCTGCGTCACTTAATTTATTGACTTTGACGACTTCCAGCTTCTGTTAGCCTGCTCCCGTAGAGCATTGACACTTGAACCTTACTGCCAAATCCAAACCTGGGGTTTGCGGTCACTGAACAATTAAAACTGATGTACGGCTTTTATTTTAAGTATACTGTAGGTAAACTGCCAGTAGGTCTACTTATAATTTAGTGATATCTATCACTAAAGTAATTGCACAGAGAAACATATCAGAAATTTCCATCTGTATTAATCATATAGGAAATTTCTCTTCAAGGAAATTCTCTACCTTCTCTACAAGGATATCCATCCTGTTGCTCAGATATTTTGACTGTGCACACAGCATATAGAAGAGTAGCCTAAATGCTAATAATGTACGTCTTTGGATAAAGGGGCTGTCGAAAAAAGTTGACTGGATGGTGTGGGATTGAAATGTAGACTCGTTTTGTTGCGAAGGTTCCTGATTGGCCATTTTGTATTTGAGTGTAGAGGTCTTGCGTGTTTAAGCTAAAGGGAGTGTATTCTACTCTATACTTATGCATGCAGGGCTCCAGACGGTGACTAAAATAGTCACAATTGTGACCGTAAAAATTTATTTGCGAGTAATATGATTCATTTACTCGCCAGTGGCAACAGGTGATAAAACTGCAATATTATTTTTTTGGCTGATGATTATTTGTCTTTGGAAAGACTGATCATTCCCCATTTTCTTTTGAGTTTGTATTTTACAAGTTAACCGATTGGGCGACATTGGTGCCCAATCACATGGACACGTCTGCCTTCAAAAAATGCATGCATGTTCGCGGGAATTCAACCTATGTTACTCGCAAAGCCGCATAGCCGAGCCGAGCCTTTAGCAATAAGCGTTAACTTGTTGAAAATGGCAAAGCGAAAAATAGCTGATTTTTTTTCACAGTCTACATTTCTGTGGGACTTTAAGAGGCCATCTGCTCAATCGCAGCCACAGACAGGCTGTCTTGGACAGTCTGAGTGGACTACTGGAAGACGAAGATGAGAATGCGGTTTAACAGCCGTCCACTTCAAGCAGATGTACAACCACAGAAAGGCATTTCTTACACATTATAAGTCATATTATAATAAGTCATATTATTTCTTACACATTATAAGTCATATTATAATAAGTCATATTATTTCTTACACATTATAAGTCATATTATAATAAGTCATATTATTTCTTACACATTATAAGTCATATTATTATTATGTGGCATCTATTAAGTTGGTTCCTGATGATTTTTATTTAGGAGCCACTGGCTCTTTGAGTTATTGTTTTATACTAGAGCCTTGTGAATAGGGCTCTACTGAATGCATGAAAAACTTTACAGTCATAGTTTCTCCAAAACGGTGTGAAATTAGTTTTTCATGGATTTTTAGAACATTAATGCTATTTCACTTCTTCTTAAATAACATATACCTTCAGAGTACCTTGACCTCACCAGACTAGCCTGCCGTACCAAGCTAATAGTTTATGTTAATGACTGTATGGTAAGCCCTGAACATCAGGAGACTGTTGGGGTTCATCTGATGAAAGTGCACTGACATTTGGCTCTCTGTCACAGAGTTAAGTTAATGCTATGCTAATGTTGGTTTAGCAAGATGATGGAGCCTCAAACAGTATGATAGTCAGAGATGTAAATTCAGTTTAGAGTTTTTGTCAAACTTTGGGAAGGTCAGTGTATCAATAAATTTAAGTCCATATCAGAAATCAGAGAGAGACTCAATATTGTAGTGAAATGCTCTGCATGAGGATCTCATTTAACTCTCCAGAGCAACAGAAAAATGTTGCTCTGGCATTTAATTCTGCATTGTCCAGTTAAAAGTTGTATCAAAAGAAATGGAAAATTCTTGTGATTTACAGTATATTGGATATTTTGCAGGAGAAGGCTGTGAAATTGCACTGTATGGCTCCCTGCCCATACTGTAACCCATATTCTATCTACTAAGCTTTGTTCTGACATTTTCTATAATATATATTTATGCATTAACTAGGAAAAATTTTGGTCACTCAGAATTCACCCGATCTTATCTTATTTTTTTCTTGGTGTTCACTTATGCAAGAAAATTTAAAATATTCTACTTTCTTAGCTTTATATTTTCATCAAGCATAATACATACAAACAAGCATTTCAAAAGATAAAATGAACTTCAACTGCTCATGAGATTAAATGCTTTTTTAAATTGGCCTGGTGAATAAGCCAGGATGGGCTATTGACTTTTAGGTCAAGCTATTGGTTTATAGGTTGGGCTGAGATCTGTGCTAACCTGGATGGTCCAGCTGTTTCCTTCATAGATGATGATGTAGCCTGTTATAGCTGGTCACGGAAGTATGTGAAGTATGTCCTCATTAACCATCATTAGTGTTGCAGTATGTCATTACCTGACGTGCTCTCAGTCTTGTATTCTGTGTTACAGATTGTCAGTTATGTTTTGCTTGTGCAGAAAACTGCATCTGTTACAAATTTATGTTAAGTGCGAAATGAGCTTGGTTAGTGGCTTTTTGTTTCATTTGCAGTTTTGATGAGAAGCTCCTTATAGAAATTATTCACTGAATCACTGAAGCTGCTACATGTTGTTTGATGATTGTTTACTGATTATATGAATCTCAGACATGTCAGTCCTGATCTATAAGCTGGCAGTCTACGTTTTCCTAAGTTAGTTACTCAAAGCCTTGTAGGAAAAGGTGAAATGTGGCAGTCATGGCCTGGTGGTTAGGGAACTGGGGTGAGTTTCCCGAAACGTTCTTAGCGCTAAGTACTTCTTAACCTCATACGTTTCATACGAGGTTACGAAGTACTTAGCGCTACGAACGTTTCGGGAAACCCACCCCAGGTCTTGTGACCGGAGGATCGAGGGTTCGATCCCCAGACCTGAGGCCATGACTGAGGTGCCCCTGAGCAAGGCCCTTAACCCTCAACTGCTCACTTGTATAAAAAATGAGATAAAAATGTAAGTCGCTATAGATAAGGGCGTCTGCCAAATGCCGTAAATGTAAATGAAATGCTAAAATAATTCAGCACGTCTCTCTGACTCTGACTTAGCATAAGAGTGAACAGACACGTTCTACATCAGGTAACAGGACTGATGACTGCTATATATGTTGAGAGCATGTACTGAGAGCATGCCTGAATATACATAAAGGCTTCTTTGATTTTCTTTTCCAGGCCATTGACTACCATGAGATATATATATTAAAGAAACATACATTTGTTTCCTGAAAATCAGTCAAAAGCCCCTTGGCTCTAATGATTAGCAGTTTAAAAAATTTTTTGTCAATAATACACATTGGTAGTCTACATCAATTACCCCTCTATCCACATATTACACAATCTATACAAACACCTAAGCTGTCAGACATTTCTCCTCACATTTCTCCTCAGATAATGATAAACTTTAATTTAGTTTAATTATTTATTTTAATTTAGATAAATGATTTTAAAACTACATATATTGATACAAAACACCCTAGAACATTCCCCCAAACTTCCCCTTTTAAATAATTTAATTTTTGTTGTACTGCAGCTGTATGGCAGTAAACACGAGTATTCAGCAGCCGTACTGATATGTAGAATACAGTTTTACATTGGTACCAATATGTAGAATGCAGTGTTTTGCATTTTTCTAGATCTTTATATTTGATGGTATTCTCACTAACCATAGCTACATTGATCACATGGTGAGGGTGTCGTACAGGTGTCCTGATTGCTTTTTGTGCTTCAGGTTTAATCATGGTTTCCATAAAGAGCAAGTCATTAAAAGCAATTAAACATTTTTGAAGAGTATGTTCCTAATGTAGTGGTGTCAGTTAGTGTGCATGCTCAGATAACGGAGACGTACATATAGACAATATTAAAAGAGGACTCTTGAGACACCAGGGCCAGTAAAATGACGTGTCTTCCTGGTTGTTAGAAAATGTTCTCATTTTTAATTTTTTGTTTTATCGTTTTATAACGCAAGGTGACAATTTGTCAGGCCCATATGGTTATCTGTCTGGTATATTGTTTTGATGTGTTTCTCAGTCTGAACCCTGCGTGTGTGTGTGCGTGCGTGTGTGCATGCGTGCGCAAACCCTAGTATTGTGTTGGACTAGAATACAGCAGAATCCTGAATGCCACACTAATTTAATCTACTACAGCTAGGATGACTGCATTGATGAATAGAAATGATTTCAGTGGCTTAATGATAGTGGCTATTACTGTCTAAACTTTACCAGACCCAGTAAATTGATCAGAAAAGGACAAATTTGTCAGGCAGGGCAATCGAGGTTTATTGTATGAGAACCAATGCTCTTTGATGCATATTACATTAACTTCATCTATATAGTTCTAAACAAAATACTTAACTCCTTCAAGTGTAATGCAAAGGCATACTAATATAATATTGAATTATTCCTTTGAGGAAAACACTTTTGCTGTAAAAAGTTGAGTCAGAGGTGTTGTCATTGACGAATGTAAGTTATGAGACATTCATAAAGGTAGACAAAGTTTCAGAGATATAGACTGTGATGGTTGATTATGGAAGTTTCTTTGTCAGCTTTTTCAGTCCTGTGTTTTCAGCTCAAGGTTTCCAGCTGTACCGTGCTCACTTGGCTTGAAGAATCGTGGCCCCCAGTGGCTGACAGCCAATATTAAAGCAGCCTAGGAATGTTAGCAGTGACGTCCATATTTAATCCGTATCTGTATTTCTATAACATTATAAAAGCACATCAGCAAACCTCTACTGGCCAATCATTGATCAGTACCGTCACAAATACAGCTTGCTCATTTAAATACAGCTTGCTCAAGACTGGACAAATGCTTCCAGAAATCGCAGATTGTATTTAATGTAATGCTGTTAATAAATGGTCAACTTTCTGCAAAAAAAAGTTCAGTTCAATTTTAAAATTGGATTTAAATAGCACTCTAGATGTCTGTAAACTTAGGAAAATGGTCTTTGTTAGCTAACTTTGGCAAGTAACTAATAACTTATAGTGGCTAATCTAAACGGGCAGCTCAGTTTATTAAAGTCCACTACAAAATTTCATGATTAGCTTCTTATTATACCTTCAGTGAATATATCAACTTCTGTTGGGTTTTTCTTTTATTTTTATTATTTAAAGTGACCGTTTTTATTAAGTGATTTTTAGTTGCTGCAATGGTTTAGCACTTAACACTTACCCTAGGCATTTAGGGTCCTTAACACTTACCCTAGGCATTTAGGGTCCTTGCATTTAAACATTTAACTTGCTAACTATCCAGATAAGCTTCCTTTAAGCATTCTCTTATCATACTTTACCCACGAGACTGAAAAGTTAAACTTGGGTTGATGTTGCGTTTAACCTGTCGTATTCATAGAAGATGCAGCTAGTGTCTCCCAAGCAAGCAGTTGGTACCCCAACGATGGAGTATGTCAGAGTTTGTGTACACGGAGGACAGTGAAACCCGTTTGTACCTGGTCAGATTTTTGTTCCTCGGATTCCATAAACTAGCGGCCACTGAAGCAGAAAGCACTTATATTTGTGGTGAAATTTAAGTTCTAGTTATTGTTTGGAACTCATTATTGAAATTAGTTTTTGTGGATTTGGATTGCTGAATTAAAGGAACAATGTCATTTTCCAATTGTCTTGTCGTGGGTCGTGGGTTCCATTCCCAGCTACACCATGACTGAGGTGCACTTGAGCAAGGCACCTAACCCCAACTGCTGTTCGGCTCTAGTGCTGCCCGCCGCTCTAGTGATCACTAGTGTGTGCTCACTGCACAGACGGATAAATGCCAGACAAATTCCAATTGGGGTGTAAATCACCTATTGGTTTGTACCAAGTACTCGCCTATTGGTTCACCATGAACAGACCATACTTGTGCTTAAGTGTAGAGACGATGTTTGTGGGCTTCTTCTACATATGACACCATGTAAACCAGGCGTAGTACAGCCATCAGCCACAGTTTTATAGGAAATGCTTGGCAGTTGGACAAGATGTTGCTTCACGTGATCTTGAAGCTAGCTACCCAGTTCATTTTGTCTTTACCCACACCATGGTGAAGAGGTAAGATGGTGTGAACACCGAACTAGCTTAAACACACTACCTGACACCTTCACCATGGTGCTTACCTAGTGACCTAGGTAAGCCTAGTACTGACCTAGTACTAGCATTCAGACCTAACAGACCTACTGGTCCCAGTCTGGCCCCCCGAGTTCAGATGGCCTAGAACCTCCACTGACAAGTTCATCTCCATTACTGTTCATCTTTACGTCATTTAGCAGACAAATGGTGTAAAGATGAAAAGAAATGGTTTTGATTTCACATATTGGTAGAGATGGGCCCACCTTAAAACATAGCATAACTTTTCATCTTGCTTCTAGGTTCAAAGACCATTTAAAGCTGTTATTTCACATTGTATACTGGTCTAGGAAGCCATTTCAGTTCATCAGTGCCTGTAACTGATATCTAACAAAAACAAGTTTATCAGGTGCATAGTAGCAAGTAGTACATATTCAAAGGCATAGTTGGGTTTGTCTGTTTCAAGTTTGAGAGTCTAAAATAACCAGTTTCTTTTAGCCTGTCACTATGCAAAAACAATAACAAATGCATTTTGGCTACACCATTTATTTTTAAATGCCACGGCCTGCTCCCCCTCATCACAGCCACACTCCATCTAATGTAAATCCAACAGCACGTCGGCCGTGCTGGTGCCATCCAGTGAGGTTTGTTCTGTGTATCCTGTGGCCCCCTGTTGTGTCAAAGTGCCCTTTGATCACACAGTTTGCGCCGGGAGCTTTCATTACGTTTTGGCCTGTCCAAAGATTCAGGCCTTCTCATAATCAGCCAGATCAAGTGATTTTGTTTGAATGCAGTTTGCAGTGTTCTGATATTGATACAGTTTGTCACTCTGTCCTCCCAGCTCACACTTATGGCGCATTTCCCTACGGGCCTGCTTGGCGCGGTACGGTTCGATTCGCGACGGTTTGTGAGTGTTTCCATTAGTACCAGGTACAAGTTTGCCGATACCTTCAGGTACTTTTTTCGTACCTACTCGCTCGAGGTTCTAACCGTTCCAAAGCGGAAAACTTCAGTGACGTGGAGGAACAGCAGGACACTGATTGGCCACCGAGTGTCGTCACAGGTTGCGTCACAGGAGAGCCACTCCTCCGCTATCGTCATCTCGTCCATTGTTGTACGGTGTTGTGGACGCATACAAGTGATGTCACGACACTACAACCCGCGTGCCAACAGCGACTCCACCCACATTGTGGTGGTCCACCATTGTAATGGAAATACAACGCGACCGTACCGCTCCGTTGCGAATCGATCCGTATCGAACCGTACCGCGCCAAGCAGGCCCGTGTGGAATTGCGCCATTAGGCAGGGTCGAAAATCTATTCTCAATTCTCGATGTGTTGGGTATCTGTGGTAGACCAATACAGATGTCTAAATATTTAATTGGTAAGTTCTACAAATATTGTGACTAGATTTGAATGCTGTTAGTAGCATGGCCATGGCATAGCACGCTTTATTTCTTTAATATCTTGTCTTTCCCCCTTTTCTGTTTTCTCTCCTTGTCTTTGGCTATTTTTCCATATCAGGATCCTGACCTGTGTAACTGATAAACTAAATATATTTCTCTTCACTGAGTGATTACTGATCGTGTGTTTGGGGCGTGGGGGGAGGACCTGGTGCAGGGTTATGGAAGACAGTGTTGTGTGTTATCCAGCAGTCACAAAGATATACACAAGAGGCTGCAGTGGAGTTGCTGTTCATCTGAAATGTAGCACTGTGTTAGCTATTTATGAGACAAAGAAATCTTCACATTAGGCTCATAGTTTTTTTTTTTTTTTTTTTTTACAATATAAGTACAGTCTCGTGAAAAAGTGCAATAATGTCTGATATTTTTTGTAGATGCACTGATTGCAATTTCATTGGTCAGTTCCAGTTCCTGAATCTTTTAACATATGACTGACCAATTCCAGTTTTATCTGTTTACGAATGTCTTACTGTCACAGGAATTACACTAATACTTATAATAATAAGTAATAATAATAATATTTTTGTATAGCACCTTTCATACATACATGCAACTCAAAGTGCTTTACAGAATAAATAAAAAAGAAACATTTAAAAGGAAGCAAAGATAAGAAGATAAAAGGAAAATATTAAGAAATTACGAATAAAAAGGACACAAACATTAAAATAATGTAACAAAGTGAATAATGTAAATAAATTGGAACAGAGTTAGGGTTGCTTAACTAAAAGCAGATCTAAACAGGAAGGTTTTGAGACTCTTCTTAAAGCTGTGCAGGGATGAAATGTCTCTGAGCTCTTCAGGAAGAGAGTTCCAGAGCTTTGGGCTATAGTGGCTAAAAACACCCTCTCCAATATTTAATCGGCTTCTAGGAATCACCAGTAGATTACTGTTTGAAGACCTGAGAGACCTGACTGGAACATATCTAACCATCATTTCACTGAGGTAAAGAGGAGCAAGACATTTAAAAACCATGATTAGAACCTTAAAATCTATTCTAAAGCTAACAGGTAACCAGTGCAGTGAGTGGAGTGCAGGTGTAATATTAATAAACACAAATTTTCACTAAGTAGCACTTTTTTGTGAAATCAAGCACTTAAGCATGTGTTCTTGTAAACAACCACAAGTGGCTGAACCATGTTTAAAGCTCGTATACACTTGAACTGATCTAAAGCTAGTAAAAGCACTGCGCTCTTCATGTGTGTTTGCTGTCCTCATGCAGTGCCCAAGTGAAAATGTGAGTGACACAGAAAGGGTTCTGTTGGACCCATCTATCTCTCTGAAACTGGCCAATTCCGGTCACAGGCTGATTGATCTGTGCATCTTTAATTTGTTTGTTTATACAGTTCAAGAATATATTTTCATAATGGCTTCCCCAGTTCACAAATACTCCAGAATATCTGAACATTTTCTGTGTGACTAAACTTTTTCTTTCTTTCTTTTTTTCCTTCTTTCAATAGTTTTATGATTGCATGTTTTGACAAGTTCATTGAATGCTAGAAGAACTTGCAGAATTTGTAGAAAAACTTGTATAACTTGCCTTTTCTTGGGAGAAGTAAATATTTAGAGATTAGAACATTCTACAAAGGATTTTCTGAATGACATGTTTATAATACTTTTGTATTTGTACGTGTTACTATACCATTCGTACGTGTTATCACGGTAGGTTGTACGAGTAGATGAGTCTATATAAATATATTTGATTTGATGAGTCTGTAGGTGTCTGGAGTATATTTATTAGAAACAAGAACTATTAACGCATGTTCTTATCAGGTGTGTCCACACTTTTTGACTGGTGGTGTATGTGACTGCAAAAGCATTGTGACTGTAGAACGGATGTAATGCATTATGAAGGAGCAGACAACTTCAAGTCCTTCGTTTAGAGTTGAATAAAGGTACAAAAGGAAGTTGCAGTGTAGCATTTGAGCAGATGTTTTAACATGACCAATACAAAGACAATGAGAAAATGGGTTGATTTTGTAGAAGAGAGTCATGAACATCTTACTAGCCGATAGCTGTATCGGTTCATGTGCACGTTCTTGAGCATGCAGTACTTTTACTTCCTCTTAATCAGTGAGTTAAGTCCAACCTCCCCAAAAAAGGTTTCAGTACTAAATTAACATATTGCAATGTATAATTGAATTTAACTTGTTTAAATAAAAAATTACTGCCATTGTTAATAACGGCCCTTGCTCACATTGTTGCGTATGTAGGAATTTGTGCAGCTACATGTCCTACATGTGTGATGTGCCACATTCCATACGTCTGCTTCTGACGCATCTGTATGCTTTGTATTGGTATGTCGGTGTTGTTGGCTGCATAGTTTAAATGGCTCTTCCAAATATGGTATCGTTCCTAAGTCAGTGAATGCATGTAACAGTAGTACATGACGTTATTTACATTTGTCTGTTTGTTATATCAGAAACTCTTATGTTGTGGGAATGTTCAACTGCAGATTCACCTGCCAGATTTTCTGCATGTCAACAGTTTGTATCACAGTACTACTGTTACAAGTCTGTGGCACATAGTGTATGTGTCGTTTTACTCAAATGAATCGGATTCACCCAATTGCAGTGCGTATATGTTTTGGCTGCTTTCAGCATCTTTAGACAGTGTTCACAAATTAACAATTACCTATGTACAACTTTTAATTGCGGTTAATGTCACATTCAATGCTGTAGGAAAAGTTTTGCATACATGTGACAATGGGTTCTTTCAAAAACATTTGTATTCTACTAAAATATCACCATGTCCATTGCAGATATAATTGCTCAGATTCCATGCATTTCTGAATATTCAGTAGTACGTTCTGTACTGTTTTTGTGAAATGCCATTAGGGCAAGGAGGCACTTGTGAATGTGTGTCAATGCTGAAAGTGCACCTACAAATTTAACCCTATGGACCTATCTAGATGGACTGAAATACTGAAGATCAAAATGTTGAATTAAAGTAGTAATCATATCTGTCTTAAAATGGGCTCCATTAACTCTATATTGCACACTGTGGTTTCAAACCTTTAATAACAAAACCAGACGCTTTTCATTTTATATTTTCTAGATTTTCTAAGGGTGCTCTAATCCACTCTAGTAAATATCTTTATGTTTAATGCAAGTATGATGAAGCTAGTTATTTTACGTTTAGCCATGTTTGCATAGTGCCTTAGGTTTGGTGCACTGCCTACCCCCACTGCATCATACATGTTCTTATTCTAACTTTTTTGCCTTTTAATTTGGGGTGCATCCGTGAATAAGTAAATCTTACCAGCAAAAAGAAGTGAACAGTATTCAGTCCCACAATCAATGAGTTGTTGCTTCATAGAGCAGGTGCCCCAAATGAGGGCAGCCATGTTTCAAATAGATTTAGTGCAGAATGTCTGATACATCCAGGCTGCTAGGTGTCAGTATAATGACTGATAACACGAAGAGTGGAAAATAAATGCTCCTTTAATTGTACATCAAGTTGATGGAATGACCTCAGTATCACTAAAACACTGAATCTTAGATCCTGGTAATATGACATTTGAGTTATTTATTTTAGTGAGAGATGACTACTCAAGCTGACAATTCTGGCTCATCTTCATTGAACTCTACATCTTGGTGTTAACTTGAATCAACTTGGAACTAGGAAGACGCAACTGTTTTGTGCTGTGCCCCTCATCTTCATGACCTGCCCCTTGGATTTACTGGGAGCTTGTCAGATTTTGTGCTGGTGTATGAAATAATTAGTCTTGTTTTGTTTCTCTTCCAGTTCTATAAACATGTGGTCCAAAGTGTGGAGAAGTTCATTCAGAAGGTTAGTTAATTGCTTGAGGACTTATTCAGGTCAAACGAAGTCTCGTGTGGTCTGCATTTTTGGAATGCGTCTCTTTTGAATTCTACTGTATCTCTGTGCAGTGCAAACCAGAGTACAAGGTTCCCGGCCTGTACGTCATCGACTCCATCGTCCGGCAGTCTCGCCACCAGTTTGGCCAGGAGAAGGATGTGTTCGCTCCACGCTTCAGCAAGAATATCATCAGCACCTTCCAGAACCTCTACCGCTGCCCCTCCGATGACAAGGCTGGTCTTCTCTTTTACTTCTTGGTTGACTGTTACAAAAAACGGCCGTTGTGTTCTGGTGAAAGTGGTTAAAAGTCAAGACACAGAATTTAGTTCCTCCAGTATCCTGTCGAGTTTTTTTTTTTTGGCTATGCCATACGTGTACAATTCTCCTGACGTCATACAGGCTTCTTATTTACCTAATGAGTTGAATCTTAAGTCATGAGCATTGGAGCTGAATTTCCTGTTTAATTGCCATCATTCCTTGTTTTAGATTTTTTTAAACTTCTTTCCTAGACTGAACCAATTAATGAGGTCCATGCTTACACGCCGTGTTCCCTTTACAGAGCAAGATCGTCCGTGTCCTCAATCTATGGCAGAAGAACAGTGTGTTCAAAAGTGACATCATCCAGCCCCTGCTGGACATGGCCGCAGGGCTGCCACCCCCGAGTGCCACGCCCGTCTCTGCCAGTAGTGCTGTCGCCGTTAACAACGCCACCCCTGGTTAGTTAGTCCCTCCCAGAGTGGGCGGTACTTCTGTTAACACACAGATGCCACCAGTCAGAACGTTGAGTGATTCTTGAATGCTGACAACCATATTTTCTGGACTATAGAGCGCACCTCAATATAAGCCGCACCTACAAAGTTTTTAGCCGCACTGGGCTAAAAGCCGCATATTTCTACTGAACTGAATACGTTTAACTGAACTGATCAGTTTCTGAACGGTGCCTGTAGCATTTCATGTGCGACGGATTTGGCTTTTAGTCCGGAAAATACGGTAGTTAAAAAGCTAAAACGGTTTAAAAAGTTAAACCGCTCATCGTTTTAAAGCCTTTTCGTCTTTGTTTTGGAGTGCCCCGCCCTTGGGCATTAGGTGTTACCTGTATTTATCTATGTAAATATATCAACATTTATACTTCTGTCACTTTCTCTGTAACAGGTACCCCAGCAACTCCAGCCACCCCAGCCAACATAGTGCCCAGTTTACCGGACTGGGCCTCTCAGATCTCCAACTCGGACACAATGGCAGCTGTAGCCCAGATCCTTCAGAGCCCGCAAGGACAGCAGGTCTACACTGTCCCTTATTCATACTAACAGTCATTCTGTCTGCACTACCAAGGACAGCAGGTCTACACTGTCCATTATTCATACTAACAGTCATTCTGTCTGCACTACCAAGGACAGCAGGTCTACACTGTCCCTTATTCATACTAACAGTCATTCTGTCTACACTACCAAGGACAGCAGGTCTACACTGTCCCTTATTTATACTAAGTCATTCTGTCTGCATTACCAAGGACAGCAGGTCTACACTGTCCCTTATTCATACTAACAGTCATTCTGTCTGCACTACCAAGGACAGCAGGTCTACACTGTCCCTTATTCATACTAACAGTCATTCTGTCTACGCTACCAAGGACAGCAGGTCAACACTGTCCCTTATTCATACTAACAGTCATTCTGTCTACACTACCAAGGACAGCAGGTCTACACTGTCCCTTATTCATACTAACAGTCATTCTGTCTACACTACCAAGGACAGCAGGTCAACACTGTCCCTTATTCATACTAACAGTCATTCTGTCTACACTACCAAGGACAGCAGGTCAACACTGTCCCTTATTCATACTAACAGTCATTCTGTCTACACTACCAAGGACAGCAGGTCTACACTGTCCCTTATTCATACTAACAGTCATTCTGTCTACACTACCAAGGACAGCAGGTCAACACTGTCCCTTATTCATACTAACAGTCATTCTGTCTACACTACCAAGGACAGCAGGTCTACACTGTACCTTATTCATTCTAACTCCAGTCAGTCTATCTACACTACCAAGGACATGCAGGTTTAGTCCATCCTGGGATGGAATTATAGTCTTTCTGCTGCTTTGCTTTCACTATGCGATTAAAACTGATTGGCTCCAGACAGGGAATTTCTGCTGTAGTTTCCAAATGTCTGAGTGAAATTGCTAAAATGTCACTTTATGCACCGTAAAATGAATGTAATGATTAGTATTTACAAGAAAAGCATAATTTTGCCCGTAATGCATTCAGTTGAAGGGTCAATAAAAATTATGCCCATTATTTTGAGTCCTTTAAAATAATCGTTTTCTGTCCTCCGTTCATATGCCACATTCCACATTGAGAAGGCTCGGAGCTCCAACCCGAGCCACTGACCTGTTGGTTGGTGTTTGCGTTGCAGTTGCAGCAGCTGGTACAGAGTCTGCAGCTACAGCAGCAGAAGCCCCAGCCGTCCCTGCTGCAGGCGCTAGACGCAGGCCTGGTGGTGCAGCTACAGGCCCTGACCGCCCAGCTGACCGCGGCCGCCACCGCCGCTAACACGCTCAACCCGCTGGAGCAGAGGGTCTCCTCCTTCAACAAGGTGACGCTCACAAAGCCATAGCGCCGCACGCCACTTTGAGGGCGTTATCAGCGGCAGAACGTCAAGGGGACGGCGTATGGGTTGTTATTTATGTTTATAATGTGGCTTGTTGTTCTGATGACGTGCTCTTTTCCCGCAGAAACTCCTGGGTCAGTTTGATTTTGGCAGCGAGCCAGAACCCGCAGAGGATTCTAAAAGCGACGCTGCACAGTCTCAGTTGTATGTACTTTTGTGTTACTTTTATCTCTACTTTTATATATTTTTAACCTTTTTTTATAGATATGTCTCTTCTGATAGATAGCGCTCTTTCAAAATAAATACTATTCACTTCAATAAATACACTGCAGCTACATGGTTCGTCAGGCAACCTCAGGGCTTCAGTGCAGTCATACTGATTCATTAGTTACACAAGCGTAACATCAGAGCCATGGAAATGCTCATTAAGGTGCATAGTACACTTTGTAGTTTTAGTAAATGAAGAAACTGGGGAATTAATTGTCCTCGTCATGTTCAGAAGACCCACTGTATTAGAAGTGAATCATGTGTTGGCGTCTGTGATTGAGAAGGAGGAAGGAGTTAGTGGATAATGATCCTTTACTCTGCTACGTCTGTTTCTTCAGGCCCATGGTTTCCGAGTCCATCAATAGTTCCCTTTTCCATCAGTTGGCTGAACAGCTCCAACAGCAGAACCTTGAACAGTTTCAGAAGCAAATCCTGGAGCATCAGCAACATCAACAGAAGGTACTAGTCACACAGGCTTGTTTACATAAACCAGACGTTTACCTGCCACAGGTCTCCTCTCCTCCCCTGAGTACAGACGTATGTGTTTTAGGTAGGGCTGGACAATTGTTTTTTGATACAAAACATATTAAAACATGTATGAAAATGTTTCAATAATGGTGATAGGTTTTTTTTTTAAGACATTTTCAGTATTTCGATAAACGCTATTAACAACATTACAATGTTCGTAACAGGGCGCTGCTGTTAGTTCATTGCGTTCAGTGATTGATGACGTCCACCACGTGCACGCAGCCAGTGTTCATCAACAGCAGGCTATGCGAGTTTTGGTTTGGCTCCAATGTGACACGTACTAGCTGCAAAACGAGCACCGCTGACCGCAATACAAATGTGACTGAACCAGAGTACCCGCGGGTCCTTAAAAAGTCTTAAAATGTCTTACATTTAGTTTTCCATATTCAAGGCCTAAAAATGTCTTAAAATGTCTGGAATTTTATGAGGGGAGGCATTAAATTATTATAAGTGTGTGTTGTTCAGTTGTTCTGGCGCGATGTGAACTTTGCCGAATCTAGCGCTAATGCAGAAAATAACCGCTCCAGGGTCCTAGTGCTAGATTCCTAGCGTTGGAGTATACGGCCTCAACAACGTCAACAATTTTCGTTCGCCCCCCCCCCGGTCAACGATGTGGAACACACCTGCATCCCCAGTAATAGTATTATTTTTTCTTGTGAGAGGTATTAAAAAGGTCTTAAAAGTCATTGAATTTGAGATTTAAAAATGTGCAGATACCCTGGACTGAACGAGCTTCAACGAGCGATAATAAAGCAGAAGAAATAGTTGATAAAAGGGGAAAGAGTAATTCTGTGGTGTGGAAGTGGTTCGGCTATCGAACATATTAATATTGACCAAGCTGATGAGTTTGTTTATTTTGACGGTGATGTCGTGCTTCATGTTCATATATCAAGGCTGAATACAAATAAAAGATTGACAGATTTATTTGTACTTTTTTCTTTCTAAAGTAAATATAGTTTTATAGGAGGAGGCTTCATATACTGGACATTAATTTTTTAGACATTTGTATGTACAGATCCGTTGTGGGCATTCTTGGCCGTTTTCTGTGGGGTTTATATTGTTCATATCAATATCGGGATTATATCACATTGACCGAAATTAATAAATATATCGCAATGTAAATTTTGCCCATATTGTCCAGCCCTGGTTGTAGGGGAGCACACAAGTGCCCTTTGCTTGCACAGCAGATGAAGGACCACCACCTATACCTCACTGCAATTTTGACTTTCTCTACATCTGTGTTTATGTTTAAAAAAAAAACCCTTTAGAATTAATTTAGATCTATTTGACGTTTTTCTTCGTCTTTAGTCCATAGCCATGGAGAGCCAGGAGAGTATATTCGGAGCAGAGAGCTCGGCCCCTCCAGCACAGAGCAGTGCCCCCCCACAGCTTCCCGAACAGGATGCCAAGCTCGATGACTCCATTGACAACCAACAGCAGGCAAGATCAAAAATCAAATCTTCTGAAACGAGATAAACATTCAACGGCAAAGTTGCTATTATCTCTGCTACAGGTTCCTTCCTGGCTTTAATTAATGTTCAAAACAGATTTATTTCGTTGCAGTGTTTTTCATGTTGGGATATTTTATCACTGATAAGTAATTGACTTTGACTTGTTACAAACCTAAGCCATTAAATGTCCCAATGCTGTACGCAAGCTCTTTGCTACTGAAGGGGTTGTCTCAATATCAATATCCACATTCAGCTGTTATCACATGAAGATGAGTGTATTATTTATAATTTGCATGTATTTACATACTTATTACATATGATCCAACACGCTTTCTAGCTCCCTTCAGCCTCATTCCCTTTCCAGATTGAAAACAGCAACAGATGCATACAAGATTGGCATACAAGAAAATTAATTTGAATTCTTTTGTTTATGTTTACGTGGTTTGTACAGGACATGGAACTCGATGAAGGTCAAGACACCGTAGACGAGGAGTTGTTCGAGTCGGAGGAGAAGAAAACCAGCGGCACTCGCTCAAGAACGCACTCGCGGTCTCGCTCCAGGTGAGCCGTCGTCGTCCGTGGTCCGAGGAGACGCGCGGCCCCGCCGCGAGCAGCGGGGCGGAGTTGGCGCCGAGCGTTCACGCCCCTCTGGCTCCTCCCTCCAGGTCCCCCAAGAGGAGGCGCTCCAGGTCGCGCTCGGGATCCCGGAAGCGCAAACACCGCAAGCGTTCTCGGTCTCGGTCTCGGGACAGGAAGAGGAAGTCCTCCCGGTCCTATTCCAGCGAGAGGCGGGCGAGGGAGAGGGAGAAGGAGCGACAGAAGAAAGGCCTTCCTCCCATCCGCTCCAAGTTCCTCAGCGGTACGAGCAGACGCATCGCCACCACTGAAGTCAATCCAGCAGTCTTTCGCTATATCTGTACAGAATTCGTAAGCACGTGACAGTATCTGTACAGAAATAGTAGTGTGACCGTTTCCTCAAAGAATGAAATGTATGGACGGAAGGTAAATAGTTTGTGGTAGGACTATGTGTACCTGTGTCCACGTCTCTCACTTTCCTCGTCATGACCCCTTCAGTCTGCAGCACTACGCTGTGGGTGGGCCAGGTGGACAAGAAGGCCACCCAGCAGGACCTGACCAACCTCTTTGAGGAGTTCGGACAGATAGAGTCCATCAATGTGAGTGTGCACTCGAGACTTTGTCTTTTGTGATCTGTTCTAGTTATCTTCACGCTGTCTTTTAGAAAGATAACATTAATCATTGTAAGGCACGTAAGACATAGCCTTAGAACTGCTTGACAGACTTTTTTGTACGGTGTTATCCGCTTACATTGAAATTGCTTAAACTGAAGTAGAAGTCAAATGTATTGTTGGATAACCGTGTGTGTGTGTGTGTGTGTGTGTGTGTGTGTGTGTAGATGATTCCTCCAAGAGGATGTGCTTACATATGTATGGTACACAGACAGGATGCCTTTCGTGCCCGACAGAAATTGAGCACTGGCTCATATAAAATTGGCTCCAAGGTTATTAAGGTTAGTCTTCTCTTGCTAAACTGACATTTGCTCTCAGTTCTTGTCGTGCGAAACTACCAAAAGATTAGTTTTTTTTTTCTTTTTTCTGACCATAAGGAGAGACTTTGATAACAATCATGGTAACTAGTCTGATTGCATGGCCTCACCTGACACTCTCATGTCTGCAGATCGCCTGGGCCCTGAATAAGGGCGTAAAACAGGAGTATAAGCAGTTCTGGGATATGGACCTTGGTGTGACCTACATCCCCTGGGAAAAGGTCAAACTGGACGACCTAGATGGTTTTGCAGAAGGAGGCATGATTGACCAGGAAACGGTCAACAGTGGTGAGGAAACTTGACCACTTCTTCTGTCTGTCAGATCCTGCAGTGTGTTTCCTCGGTGCACGCAGGTCACCTGTAGCGTAGGTGACCCGGCGAGGGCCCGGTGTGTGTTTCCTCGGTGCACGCAGGTCACCTGTAGCGTAGGTGACCCGGCGAGGGCCCGGTGTGTGTTTCCTCGGTGCACGCAGGTCACCTGTAGCGTAGGTGACCCGGCGAGGGCCCGGTGTGTGTTTCCTCGGTGCACGCAGGTCACCTGTAGCGTAGGTGACCCGGCGAGGGCCCGGTGAGAGTCTCTGTGTCTCCTCTGACAGAGTGGGAGGCCCAGCGCAACACGGAGGCAGCCAAGGAGGTGCAGACGCAGCCGGCCCCTGTGGAGACGCCAGCGGCGAGCAGCTCCCAGAGTGAAACCTTCACGCAGCAGGTCACCATGATGCCCGTGCAGGTACAGCAGCCTCTCACGCCCACACAGGAGAACCCAGCCAGCATCGTCTCCTCACACGCTCTCGTCTTCTCTGTGTTTCCTGTTCAACCTAGCCAGCATCGTCTCCTCACACGCTCTCGTCTTCTCTGTGTTTCCTGTTCAACTCTGACAGCATCGTCTCCTCACACACTCTCGTCTTCTCTGTGTTTCCTGTTCAACCCAGCCAGCATCGTCTCCTCACACGCTCTCGTCTTCTCTGTGTTTCCTGTTCAACTCTGATTTTGTCATCAGAGACTGTGTCAGCTTTGTAGTTTACTTCAGATACTGTCAGCTTTGTAGTTTACTTACTTTGTTTTTTATTTTTTATTTTGTTTCCTACATATTTTTGGTTGAAAAGGTGGAGGGACAGGTCTTGATGCATGTTGGAAGAGGCATGTCCTTAGCCTCAGCCTTCTAGATTACAGAGTTGGTTGTAGAACTGGAGAGAGACCTGCTATGATGGTCATACATGTGGAAACGAGAGCGCTGGAGACCATGTAGAACAGTAGTTATGCAACACAAAGTTTTATGCAGTGGGAGCTTTTTAAAAGTTTCAGTGTTTCTGCAGCCTTGACTAGTGAATTTTAAAATGCTACGTTTTGCTGCCTGCGTGCTCCAGTGTCCGTGTCCTGTGTTTCTGCTTGTAAGATCCCCGTGGCACAGACTGTGCCTGCCGTAGGCCTGGTGCCGCCCACCTACCCCGTCACCATGGCGATGCCTCCACCAGGATTTGGGCCTCCGCCTCCCTTCCTGAGGGCTGGGTTCAACGCCTCACAGCCCCCGCCGGGTAGGAGCCAATTTCACGGTTCCCCAGCACGCAACCTGTTAAGGGTTTATATTTGGACATTTTATTAATCGCCGTGTTCTCCGTCCTCAGGTTTCATGTCCGCTCCCGGTGTAGCGCAGTCGGCCGTCGGCGCGGCTCTGACCTCCGCCCAAACGCGTAGGTCAAACATCTCCTGAAACCTCAGCTCCCCGGCCCAGCCGGTGGTGACGCTGGTGGTGGCGGGAACATGAATCCTGTCACTCCATCCCCGTCATCCTTCCAAATCTGAAACGGATCCTTTTGTTTCCCGCCGTCGGAGCAGCTCTGGTGCAGCCTTCGATGTCGGTGACTCAGGAGGGCAACAAGGACTCGGCGTTCGCGGCCATGATCCCTTCAGCGAGCGCCATCCCAGCCAGCTTCCTCCCATCAGCCATGCCTGGGGGCGGAGTCTTCAACGCCGTGGGAGCCCAGTCGCAGCAGGCCGGCGCTGACAAGACCACGCCCCCCGCGGAGAGCGTCGACACGCCCGCAGAAATCACACTGCAGGGTGAGTCTTTACAGCAGCGACACTGCAGCGATCCCTACCTCCCGCGCAAATTGCTTTGATTACTCTTTGCATATATTAAAAACCTCACGAATCTTAATTTCCTAAATTATATCGTTTAATTCTTGTCGGTTAAGTGGTGTGCAGCAGACAGACCTTCATTTAGTATAATTACGCGTTTAATTAAATGCGATGTCGTGTGAAATTATAACGGCAGATGGTATGTTCTGGCTGCGTCTCGGAGAAGTGCAGAACTTGAGGGAAGACGTAGATCCTCAGTCTCATCATCCTGGGCGCTAACCCGGCCCGTGTGCTCTCCCTACAGGGATGCAGAACGCCGTGCGCAGCGGGATGGGTCTCCTGGGCATGCACCCGTCTGCGTCTCTGTCCCACCCCCTCTCCGGCCAGAGGATGTCCGGCCTGCTGTCCCTGGACCTGCGGCCGAGCCTCCTGCAGGGAACCGCCGCCCGATTCCCCCTCCTCATGCAGCAGGGCCTGGCGCAGCAGGCCAACAGCCTCCTGGACGCCTCCCTCCAGGCCCAGGCCCGCGCTCGGGCGCCGTTCTCCCAGATGGAGCACTTCAACCGCACGGACGGCGCCTTCGCCCGCACCCCCAACCCCACCGCCGCGGCCGCCGACAGCCTGGACAAGGGCAACGAGGAGACGCCGCCCGGCTCAGACGCCACAGGCCAGCAGGAGGGAGACCAGGACTACCGCTTTCCGCCTCCGGAGAAACAGAGCACGGGCCTGCTCAAGACCCCTCCCCTGGAGATGCGCACGGAGCCCGCCCCGGCCTCGGTACCGGTCAGGCCTCCGCTCCTGGAGAGGCCACCGCGGGCGCCCATGCAGCCGGAGGCCAGAGAAAACGTCTCGAGGAGGGATCCCCTGCAAGGCGGCTTCAGGGCGGAGTCTCGCTGGGGTCCTCCCCGCGGGGACTTTGACGAGCGCGACACCAGAGGCATGTCCGCCGGAGGCCCCAAGGGCTTCCAGGAGGAGCGGTCCAATCCCAGCTTTCAGAACCGCTTCGACATGCGTGGCGGAGGAGCCTCAGGGGGGGGAGGAGGAGGAGGTGCAGGCTGGAGCCGCGGAGGAGGCGGGGGGGCCCTGTTCGGCGCCAACATGCACCAGGACTTCGACGACCGCCGTCGGCCCTGGGAGAGACAGAAGGACCGCGACGACAGAGACTTCCGCAGGGAGGTGAACGGCAACCGGCACGGCCGAGACCACGACCGCGACAGGGAGCGGGAACGAGACCGCGGCCGGGACCGGAACCGGGAGCGCGAGAGAGAACGGGAGAGGGAGCGGGACAGAGAGCGGGAGCGGGACAACGACAAGGAGAAGGACAGAGAGCGGGAGCGTACGGGCGGCTGGACGCCCCTCCTCCCACAGTCTCAGCCCCTCCTCCCTCTCCCCAAGCCCCAGTCTCAGCCCCTCCTGCCCCTGCCCACGCCCCTGCTGGGCCTGCCCCCCGCCCAGCCAGAACCGCTGCCCAAAGCCCTGCTCCAGCACCCGCCCCAGCCGGACCCCCAGCACGCAGAGGCCCGGCTAGCGGAGTCGCAGCCGGAGGTCAAGCCCCTCTCGCGGGGCCCAACGCCCCCGTCGCCCGCCCCCCCACAACAGACTGCAGGTGGCCAGGAGCAGCAGGAAGCCTTTAGTTTCACTGCTCAGGAGAAGGACTCTAAGCCCGAAGCGGACCGCAGGCAATCTGATCCAGAGCCGCCTTCCTCCTCACTCGTTCCCCCCACCTCTCCCACTCCCGCACCCCCGAGAGAGGAGCCCCTGGAGAGGCCCGGCTCCCCAACTGTGGTCATTAACAGTAGACAGACTGGGCCGAAGGGAGAAGCCATGACCGATCCTGAGCTAGTGAAAACAGACACTGAGGAATCATAATCGTCAACTCAGTAGGTAAAAGATCATTTCGTATAGTTGTCATCTCTGTACTTATTTCAAAGGCTTCCACAGGACATGCTCAGTTCGTTATATTGCCTGACACCCTAACAAACGATTTTACCTTTCATGCTAATGATGTACACCATAGAAGGCTGGCAATAGAGGATTTCAATGGTAGGTGATATTTTTAATATTTTTAGTTGTTTCATGTTTTTAGTTTTAATGCAACCCCACTGTTTTAAGACAGGTGACTTGATGGAAATTGCTTGCCAAAATATTGTGTAGCCTAATTGTAAATGCTGGGGGGAGGGGGGGTTGTGTGCTGGTGGTGCTTCAACCTTCCTGTGGAAGAGTTTAAGGATCCTGGCTTTTTCTTACGGATTGATTGCCGAATACTTGAAAACAGCAGTCACTGGCCTGTTCTGTCTTTTCTTTTCAAAACCGCAGCTGCAACGTTTGAAATGAATGCCTTTGTGGTGTCCTATGCTTGTTGTCTTTTAAGCAAAATATACGTGCAACCAATGCAGTGAGAACAGTAATGCGTTTTAGTTGCTTTGAAAAGTAACAAAAAACAAACAAAAAAAAAAAGATTAAAATATGATGTACTATCCCCATGTTAAATGTCTGATTTTTCTTCATCATACTGCAGTGAATACAACAGTTCAGCCAGAAAAGGTTACGGAAGACAAACGGATGTTGGGAGCGCTCTGTTTTAGTTTGAAATAAACATGCTTTGTTTGTTAAAAATGCTTTAGGACTGTATTTTCTGCAAAGGCTTGAAACCATCTGCACACAGACCATTAATTCACCATAATTCGCCAAACGGGGTTGAGCGGTTAGCATGTGTGGGCTTTTCCTAGCGTGCTGGATTAGCGCGGGTGCCTGCTAGCGTGTGAGGCGCACCGGACGATGTCCGTCTAAACACGTATACCTGGTTTCTCCGTCTGTTATTCTGTAAGACTGATCAGCTTTGCGTTTTAGCACATTGTAATGCACCCAATGCACATGCATATACACACACACACACACACACACACACACACACAGTGGATTGAAGGCTAATTGTGTACAAACATCTATAACGTATCTATAATGTCCTCGCTGTGATTGGCCTTACCTGGAGCAGATCACTTTTCCTTTTGATGTCACACGCGTAAATGTCGACCCATAATACGAGAACATACTGTTTGGTTTCCTCTTTAATCTTTTCATTCCTGACTCTAGATGTCAGTAGAACGCCTACAGTTAAAAAATATGCAATATATAAAAATGCCTTTAGTTATGCAGGACTAGAATACATTATCAGTACCAAAGTCCTCATTTAAATAATCAAGTAGGAATTTCTCGTGGAACTGGAGACGTATCAGACTCCTTAAAATAAGAACCGGTGAGCACACGGTGTTTCAAAGGATTAAAAACATGCGTTTGATGTCGCAACGTGGGAAAGGCATGAAATAATCAGGTGATATATATTTTTCTTCTTCTCTAGAATGTACCTTTAATCAATGTAAGATGTGTAGAGCACTAATATTATTACAGAATCAGAAAAATGAACAGGAGTTTAACCAGAAGTCAGCGGTGACTGTGCATGCGTTGGTCTGTTCATCCCTAACAGACCTTTGTTGCATCAGCCCTGACCAACGTGGGCGTGAGAGTGCACTGGGGCCCCTCCCCCTGAGACATAGGACCGCCCATCATGAACATCCTAACCAGACCACACCTTAGATGGGGAAGACCGTAGAACTGGAAAAACCGGCCTAAATAGACCAGGGGGCGGGGGGTGTCAACAAAAGTCCAACATAAGCAATCGAAGGCAGCCCTTGCAATGTAGGTTTCACTACCTGTTGCAGACCCATAAATCTCATTCAGATGATCAACCCCATGATTTATACTCCGTGTGAACCTGGACCTTCTAAAGTATTAAGGCCCTGACTTTCCTCACCACTTATTTTGTACCATTTGTTAACTTTACGGGCGGGGTGGGGCGAGGGGGGCATCAGACTCACTCTGGTACGTGTAGCATGTGCACACTTCTTTTCTGTGGACTAGGAATTGGATCTGATTGTGATCTGATGTGCAATTGTGATAATGCCCTTCTGTATATTAAAAACACTGATCAACCCTGGAATGTGACGTGGATAAAGATTGGCCTGCTTTATTTTTTACCAAAAAACATATTTTTGACTTTGTTGAATCATGTAAATGCCATGATTCATCGAACTAATCAGAAAACTCCTGTGTGGAACTGAAGCTGGTGAGGATGAGTACAACCCAATGAAGAGAAAAGCTCATTTGAAGAATTTAGCCTTCTACAATACCCAGACTATGAAAGGCTAATATTGTAATGGCCATTAATGCATCTGCCAGTCCTGCATCTGCCAGGCATGGTGTAGAGGTGGAGCTAAAGGAGGGCATGTGTAGTGTGGGGGTGGAGCTAAAGGAGGGCATGTGTAGTGTGGGGGTGGAGCTAAAGGAGGGCATGGGTGGTGCGGAGGTGGAGCTAAAGGAAGGAATGGGTGGTGTAGAGGTGGAGCTAAAGGAGGGCATGGGTGGTGTAGAGGTTGAGAGGTGGAGCTAAAGGAGGGCATGGGTGGTGTAGAGGTGGAGCTAAAGGAGGGCATGGGTGGTGCAGAGGTGGAACTAAAGGAGGGCATGGGTGGTGCAGAGGTGGAGCTAAAGGAGGGCATGGGTGGTGCAGAGGTGGAGCTAAAGGAGGGCATGGGTGGTGTAGAGGTGGAGCTAAAGGAGGGCATGGGTGGTGGAGAGGTGGAGCTAAAGGAGGACATGGGTGGTGCAGAGGTGGAGCTAAAGGAGGGCATGGGTGGTGTAGAGGTGGAGCTAAAGGAGGGCATGTGTAGTGTGGGGGTGGAGCTAAAGGAGGGCATGGGTGGTGTAGAGGTGGAGCTAAAGGAGGTCATGGGTGGTAGAGAGGTGGAGCTAAAGGAAGGCATGGGTGGTGCAGAGGTGGACCAGAGAGCTGATGGGCTGCTACCAAGCCTGCTCCCCTTTTCCACCAGGGGGCGGTGTCCTTTACGCCCTGTTTTGATGGTGTCTGAAGATTGCTGGCTGGAGGGTGTTTGGGTGAGCAGTTTGTACCTCTGCTTTCAATGCAAAGGAAATGATGCAGACAAGGCCTCTACACCAAAACTACTCACTAGAGGCTCAGACTCACTAGAGCACCAGAAGGTGTGAAGATGAGAAGTGTTAGAAGGGCCTTCACCACCTGTTCTCAACAAGCAGCTATAGGATACTTGGTACACTGCGATTTTGGTTTTAATTTGAGCTGTTCCACACACCTGGAAGAGCAAACTTGATACACACACACACACACACACACACACACACACACACACACACACACACAACCAGTACAGAAATACTGGCAACATACAGTCTCAGACCAGCACAGTTGCTCTGTGTTATGTGGTTTGGCATCCAGTTAAGGTCTTGCTGGCTGAGCTGAGGTCCACTTCCTAGACATGAGCCTCTAGCAGCTGCCACCAGTTTGTAGCTGACATTTCATCTCTTCCTGATTCATCAGCACACAGCAGACCTTTTAGGGTCCTCAATCTAGGGGTAATTTGTCTTTGCTCCAGAGATGTGACCTTTGAGCACGTCAGACACTTGTGCTGGCTACGCTCCAGACCTACTCTAACGGACACCTCCTGTAGGGGACTTTTAATTTGTAATTAGTGACCTTTCACTGGTGCCCATGATGCTCTTGGGCAGAGTGGTGTAAAGGGTCTCTTGTGTCTGCCTACCACACACCTGCCTGCATTGGCTCCCTGACGGTTGTAGATTTAATAAACTGTACTTTTATAGTTAATCTTTCACAGTGTTAACAGATCTGAATTTGTGGTTGACACTAAGCTGATTTTAGTATGCCTATGACTAGATGCCCAAAGAAACAAGGCAATAATCATTGGATATATTATGAGGGTGCATATTTTACTTGAGTGAAAACTTAAAAGTAAACTAGAAAATTCTTGTGCAGTTTGAGTTGCTAATATAGCAACAGTCCTAACTGAACATGAATGCAGATGCTGAGCTTGCCCACTAGATGTCGCACTGACCCCTCTGCAAGCTTGAAACGAGCAACAACAGCAAAATATGTACAGCAACATCGAATGGGACTACCTCCCTTTTGACCATAATAGCTGACATTCATATGTTAAAATCCTATCATGTCCCCATCACATAAAACACTATGTGAATTATAGATTTGTTCTTCTTAAAATGACCATGTAATGTCTTCCTGGCATTGCAGCCTTTGTCTGTAGCGTCTAGACGTGTTATCTGAGCACTGGGATTCACACCCAGTTTCACCATCAGCAGTCTCTGTTCAGGCCCTTTCTCCGTCTGCTCTGCGTGTGATTGCTTTAGAATCTGGATACCAGAGAGTTATCACAATACTCCACTTGTTACAGTCTCAGTCAAACCATTTAACCACCAAGGTCTGCGGCCTTGATCTCTGATTAGGTGGAAGAGAAAAAAAAGACAGACAGCATTAACAACCCCCCCTTCCCCCCCCCCCCACCTCATTGACGCTCGACACTTACTGAGAGCCAGACAGGAGAAATTACATGGTTCCAGTTTTCCAGTAAGTCCGCTGTGCTGACCCAGAGCACCTTCCAACTTTGGTGTGATGGCAGGTTTACTGTATGGAAATGAAGAAGACGGTCCATTAGCAAGGAGGCTTTCTGAACTAATATCAGTTACGTTGATCACCTTTTAATATTTGTGTAAAATGTTCACCTATCATTGAACCACAAACAACAGAATATTTCGATTCTCCTAATGTCTCTTTTCTGAATAGAATACCTCATAACCTGAAACTTTTAAACAGTTATACCTCAGGTAGAACAGAAAATCGCACATTTCTGTTAGCTTTTTTACCTCAGCCAGGTTCCCAAATAGATCTGTCTTTGCTCCGTGTCTGGTAGTCCGGCAGTGGGGATCAGCAGGGGTCAGAGTTCATCCGCCTTTCGGGGGTTCAGCTTGGACAGAGGTCCCTGCGAGGCGGCGATGGGCCGGGAGGTCAGAGTTTTGTAAGGAGCTGGGCATTATGGGGGCAGGCAGGCGGGCAGGCCACAGGGCCCGTTATTATAGTGGACGAAAAGATGCTGCACGTGTCCTTGATCGCACAGCTCGCAGGACCTCACAGCAACATCCGGGAACAGAGCCAGCGTCTGAACCTTGAAACGCATACAGTCCTGGAGAAAGAAGGACTGCAGCAAAAACACCCTGCGGCCACCGAGGTCTAATTAGTCACTGCGTCTGAATTCCTTTTTTTTCCCCTGCAGAGCGAATGAGAGATTACATCAGCACACAACACCCGTCACGATGAAAGTTTTGTGTCAGAGGCTCGCAGTGTTTTAAGAAGCCTGGTGCTGCAGCTCATCACGGTTCGCATTGACACGCTGCCTCGGGCCTCGACACCTGGTTCTACAAACTGACGACAAAAAAACCCTCATTGTTTCCACTGGGGAATAGTTCTGGGAGTCCCGCAGAAGAACAGCCCCTTTCCACAGAGCTGGTTAAGAACAGATGTACAGAACGTCTCCTCTGCCCTCTGGGCTCGTCTTGATTTCCTGTTTGTTCTCAAACAACGAACCCCCAAATTCCTTCATCAAGTATATAATCTAAACATGCTGGCCACACACACACACACACACACTGCAGTCTGAAATTGAGAGGCCCAAGCACACACACTTATGTCCTCATATTACATTGACGTTTATGTTTAGTTAAATATATGTAGTTCATATTCAATTATATATGAATTAGTGCTCTTTTTATTAGTTTTTCTTTTTATTTCTAATTATACACACACACACACACAGTAAAACATTCCACCATTAAATACCAACATCCAAGTTATGGTTTATGATGGTCCCCCATACATGGTAGTACAATCACAAGAATCTAACATTTTGGACGTTTTGCAGAACTCCAGTCACCTCCTCCCTTGTGGTTGCTTCAATCTGTTCAGTCAGTTTACCTCATCAATATTCTGCCACTTATGTGAATTAATTATTCATGATCATGTTTATTAATGACCGTAACGACAGCAGGCATCTGCACTCCACCTCCCGCCCCACCCCACCGCTCCAGTCAAACAAGAGACAAGATTAAAGACTGAAGAGTGAGTTTCATCTTCATTCAGCAAGGTTATGGGCCCACTCGTGCATAAAATAGAAAGATGAGCCCTTTTTCCTGTTTGAACCAGCCCTGTGAGGGCAGGGACTGGATCTCCAGACTCTCTGGGGCATTAGAACTCTCTCTGAGCTCATGAGCACTGACACAGCATCTGGCCTGAGGGAGGAGAGCTACCTCAGCGTACCGACTGCACAAATGCTGGGCGGCAGTGTAGAGGAGGGCCGTTGTGTCCTGTCAGCTCGGGGGAGGAGCAGGACCTTTCTGCTAAGAGCTCTGAAGAGGGACTGACACACAGTGAAAGGACAGGAGTTTCCAGGGTTTCAGTGCGACCTGGCGTCACAGTTCTGGATGTAAAATCGCCACGCAATTCCTCCATCTGCTACATTTAACTTCTTGGCCTCCCTAATCATTAAAAAAAAATAGCCACATTCCCCTTTCATGTTTAGTTCTCGTCCTGCTTCTACCGTGGTTCTGCGTTCTGGGTAAAAAGCCCCGGCGACTCGCGGTGCGCAGGGGGGACAAAGTCCCATCGGGGGACAATGAGGTGTCTCGGCTACTGTCCCCTCAGCAGAGATCCCTCCCTCTCCACCCAGCCCTGATGGAGATTTATGAGGCTGTAACCCCCACCCCAGTGCGGACGGAGCCCCGGGACTCTACGCTCTATTGATTGGGTGCTGCTGGGGGAGGTTCCTGGATGAGCGAGCATGCTTCTCCACACCTGCATGCCTTTCCCCACTCTGCACGTTTACCTGCGTTCCCAGGGAGCCGTCCCCGCCCACCGGGGGTATGGCCATCGGGTCCCTTTGTCTCAAATAAGAGCCCTGCGCTCGTGTTCTGCTCCCATAGAGAAACCCAACCAGAGCTTCGAGATGGTCATGAATGGTTGATGGGTACTGCACGGATCAGGGCAGCACACGTGCGAGCATTCCCACCCAGCTGGGCGTGGTCTTCCTCTTCGCTGAGTGAGACTATGTCTCCAGACACTGTTTACATTTCGGAGCACCAGCAATAGAACCGCCTTTACCTCGTGTCTGAGCCGTGCCACGGCTCGCACCAACAGAAGTACCAGCACAGTTAAACGAAGTGAAACGTCCGTGCCAGGCGTTCCTTTGCACAGGCCGTGCACTTTCACTTTGGAACTGCAGGCAGGATTCGTTGTATTTTATTTTATTTTCCCTTTGCGTCCTACAGCGTACTGGCCATGGCAGTCTCGGGGTCGTAAATCTTCCTGTGAACATCCCATGTTTAGACTGCCTCTTTCTGATGTTGACAGTGCGCATAAAACTTGTTCCACTGACCATAATAATAGCTTTAAACATTATTGGATATATCCAAATTGACTGGAGACCACCATGAACTCGGGGACAAAAACTGTTTCCAGTTCTTTCTTGCTAATATTTTCTCCTTCAGTCTGGTAGATCCGACTTCATACTGGGACAGGAGAAGTGGACAAACTGAATCGTTAGCGGGGATTTGATATGTTATAATTCAAATAACCTCTACAGAAGCTCTGTTTCTGACACCAGTGGGACACCTGGCCCTAATTAGAACATTCACAGGGCTACGGTCTATTACTTTAATTAGAAGATCTTAAAAGGAATTCACCTTATTTATTTTATATTGGTACCCCAGAACCTCTCAGCAGGCTCATTGCTTAATAGGCATGATCCTCATATGAAACACAGAGGCCTAGTGAATGGATCTGGGCCCAGTTTCACTGTAGTGTTAAAATCCGCTTAACTATTCGACGGCATGTTTGAGGGGATATAGTTAATTTTGTGATCTAATTCTTTGGGGGAAATGAAGCCCTTTTAATTTAATTAAATTATAATCTGATTTAGTACCCAAGGAATGACACAGCAATGTAACATTTCACAATATATACATTTTATATATAAAGTTTTATGCGACTTCTGTATAAATAAAAGATTAATCACGCGTATTAAGCTGCAGTTAAAATCAGACTTTTTAAAATACAGTAAGTTGCTCTGTGATGTTTGTAGATTCATTACATTCAGTTGCAAGCATGCATGGATTACTCATGGCTCACTCATCGCTCACTGAAACACGACACTTCTCACGAGTCTGGATTTGGAGAATAGGGGAAGGCATTGTTACGCACCTGTTAGATTTGTGAGCAACAGAATTAGAGTTTCCAGCAGATTCATGTATTTTTGCTTACTGGCTTCATACCTTTTGGATGCTAGCATTTTTTCATTGATGCCAGTAAATATGAATACAAATATTAATGAAGTATTTGAGATGTAAAGGATGACACGATGAAAAAAAAAACGTATGGCCCCCATCTCTGCTAGGAGTGTCGGCATTCTTGTTTTTTTAATCCATTCCATTTTTGGTTTATTCTGCCCTCCCACCACGTGCCACGCTGTCATGGTGTAATGGCAAAACAAACATCATCTTAAGACTGCAGACTCCCAATACTCTCACTGGTCAAATACGTCAGCCAATCAAATACCGCCATGCTTTCTCATTACAGTTAAGGAAGGACCTATTTATAGCTACAGCTCCAACACAAGCCCTTCGTGTTGTTACCAACAGCCGAAAATCAAAGCTCCCTGATAAAGTAATAAACGCTCCTTCTATATGAGTAAAAAAAATAAATAACGACAGCTTTTAAATGAACAATAATAAATTGGCTGAATTTTGTAGTAACTTTAATGATCGTTATAGTACTGTTCTCCTGAGAATGTCTTAAATTATTACCTTAAACAGTAATTTGCCTCAGATAAGAGCGGAGTGGTATGTTTTGTATAAATTTTATTTATTTTGGAGTATGCTAAGGATTCACAAAAAGGTTTTGACTACGTACCTGGCTTCTCCAATCAGAAGAAGCGCTTAATGTTTGCCATACTCGGTGGGTGTGGAATTAATTTTTATCATTTTGATTTAATGCTGGAAGCTTGACAGGAAAATGTAATGCATTATACAGATGAAGTATGACTTTTAACTCTTTGTGGCATTTGAAATCCCTCCTAAAAGATCACATGCATTCAATTTCTGAGCTCATGCAATTTCTAAGCGCATTTAAACTTGGAGACTGACAAAAGACATATCATTATAAGAGGGAGTACATGCACCTTCCACCATATAAACTGTTCACTCATCAATATTCAAACCATACAGAAAATTAAAGGCCTTTTAGGTCCATCAAAGCACCCATATTGGCAGCAGTAAAAAACACATTTGAGTATCTGTCTCTCACAGTAATTACTTCTGCATTCGATGGTCTCTCTGGCTAAATGGCTTTGAATAGTACAAGCTAAACATGGCAACAGATGAAATTTTAATCGTTTTAACCTCGAACATACATGACTTAATACACACAAACACACTGTTGAGTCAAACAAATATCGATGTGTCGACACACCAATGTCAACACAACACTCTACCTTTGAAGGTGAGAAAAACGTAGTTGTTCACTTATCACAAACCATTAACTGGAGTCACAAAATTATCAGTTCCAATGGGGCTGCCCAGGAAGTCACAGGTGTTAACGGGTCTGAAGGTGAAGTGCGGCATGACTTCAGTGCAGGTCTTCCCAGAGCTGGTACCTTCAGTCATGAACCTCCTGGTACCTTCAGTCATGAACCTCCTGGTGCCTTCAGTCATGAACCTCCTGGTGCCTTCAGTCATTAACCTCCTGGTGCCTCCAGTCATGTACCGCAGTCGTGGCCTGGCGGTTAGGGAACTGGTCTTGTGACCGGAGGGTCGTGGGTTCGATTCCTAGACCTGAGGCCATGACTGAGGTGCCCCTGAGCAAGGCCCTTAACCCTCAATTGCTCACTTGTATAAAAAATGAGATAAAAACGTAAGTCGCTCTGAATAAGGGCGTCTGCCAAATGCCATAAAATGTAAATGTACCGCCTGGTATCTCCAGGAGACGGAGCACCCTAAACAGGTTCCGCTTTGCTTGCGCTACACTCACAGCCAGTGAAAAGAATTTAAGAATTTAAAAAGAATTTCAAGTCATCATCACTCCATATGACTAAAATGATCTTCTGCCCTTAAATACCCATGATGGCGTGTTTCTCCAAGGCTTTCAAATAGTGTCTGAGGCAGCTGTGCACAAACAGAGCAACCTGGGCTGATCACCTGCTCCTTCCGTTCTGATGAGTACGTGTAGGCCCTTTGAAAAGGGAGAAATCATCCCAGATGAAGGCTCTTGCTTTTAAGACAGTTTGTGAATACAGCTTTTTGACTTCGGTGTTCCTCTGTGAGGTTGGTAGTTATTGGTGGTGCATTTTGCAAAACCCCATTAAACCACTAGAGGAGATACAGATTTAAAATCTCTCCCAGGGGATGGCCTGAATGCAGGTGACTTGAGTCTGGTGTACAGAGGCTCTGTGTGTTTAATTAAGCAAGGCTATAACCCAGTGCCAGATAGATCAGTCTGTTTTGTGCTTATTAAACACTTTTTCCAAATTAAGGATGTAATTGTACAGAGAAGCGCGTAGAAAATGTTGCAAACAGAATTCTGTAATTAGTCTCCTAAACCTGCTGGCCACTATACTAAATGTTAAACAGTAGATTATCATTTTCCTTTTGGTTGTACATTATTGTAAATAGAGGCTTTTTATGGTAAAGCCAAAATATACTCTGTCTCACAAAATATACAACGGTTGCATAAAGTAGCCACTTTCTTGTACGTATATCTTGTGCATGTCCTTCTCTGTTACATATGAGTCAACTGAGCCTCGGTTACAATGATCGTTTAAGAACAACCATAAGGACAAACAGTCACGATATGCTTAATTTTCAAGCAGTTACTCTAAGTTGATCCAACGTAATGTTTGACTTCTGCTTGTGTTTGAACACTCACATTTTTTCATGCTCGCAGTAAATTAGCGCCATGTTTTTATGGGCTTTAGCACTGCTTGCACTGAGAGTATGTGTCCCTGGATGTGTGCCACAGTCGTATTTAGCCCCGTATATCATGATGAACCCATGTATCATTGCCCCCCCAAGCCCAAGTAGCCTGTGGTGCGATTAATACCCTTCCTGCAGATTTGGTAGCAGTAAGGGCACTATTAATCCCATTGATTTTTCCATTGGCCAGTTCATTGGGAGCATGGTAGTCATCACTTAAAAACCATTAAAGACGTGTTTCCTCTCATCAAACACGCCCAATGAGACTAAAATGTATTAATGTCAAAAGAACTATTTGCATTATTAACACAATTAACTTCCATTAAAATGCAGTACAAGGCGTCACGGCAATAGAGTGAGGAGAGACTGTAACAGAAGTAACAGGATCTTGAGAAACTGAGATATAAACTTTTTCCTTTCAAGTTAGTTGTTGTGAGACAGAGACCTTCACTCTCCAGTGTGGAGGCTGGTGTGATGGAGATAATCATTTAGGAAGGTTATACGACCGCTGTACCGGTTAGCTGGTGGTCAGAGCTCCCCTTTCTGTTGGGTTGAGTCCTGGGTAGTGTGGTTGCCTTCAGACTTCACCACATGTGAAGAGTTTGTCCTCGTAATCTCTACTTCTAGCACACAAACCCATCTTCTCATAATCTATTCTTCTAGCAGACACACACACCCACCCATTTTCTGGTAATCTCTTCTTCTAACACACACACACACACACACACACACACACACACACCCATTTTCTGGTAATCTCTTCTTCTAGCACACACACCCATAGTCTAGTAATCTAGAAAACTTCTCCCCAGTAACTTCTGCTTTATGCCCAATGTGAATTACCGTGGCCAATTAGCATTACCATGGGAACAGGGGAGGGTGATAATGGTTGAATTGTGCTGTATAAAAGCCAGTCAGCGAGTACTGTGTGAAGAAAAAAAAAATCACTTTACTGTGCCTGTGACACAATTGCTATGACGACCTTATTTCCATGGCTGTTAGAGCCTGTTAAATGTGATGTATGAACTCTACCAAGACGGGCAGTGACTTGAACTCAGGCGAGCTGCTAGCACGTCTGTTTCTGTGGGGCGCTTTCTCATTGGAAAATTGTCACAACTGTTAATCAGGACCCAGAGCTCCTTTTGAGCCCCAAAGCGCTGCCTCTGATCAAGCTAACAGTGTTCCGGTGAGATAAACATGTCTGGGACATGCCTGTCTCTCTTCCAGCCAGGCTGCTTTGTTTGGGGAGGGAGGGGGGGCGACAGGTTGTCATTCAAAGTCAATTACACATAATTGGGTACAGACCAAGCAGGCTCCTTGGGAGCCGGCAGTCGTGTCCTTAAAACACACCAGAGCTGCAAGGCCATTCGTAATGCAGGTCTGTTGCAAATGTGAACCGTTGTTTCCCTGCATCACAACCCTGTTTTATTTGGTATAATATCAAATAGCACACGGACGAGAGTTTAGAATAATGGATAGTGCATGGTGAGGGATTGGGTTGGAAAATGGCAGGCATGGTGTGTGTTTAATACACAGGGCTTTATTACGTGGTAATAAACAAGCCGTGTACACTCATCTGGGCAGAATCCACAGCAGGACACACAGACACTGGTCACACAATAAAATGGGTTCAGCTAGCCGCATGGATGATTAAGTACATAGTTATCCTTGCCCATTTGACAGCGTTAACACAATGTAATCTTCCGGAAAGGGACGGTTGACTAACAGTGTAGCCCCCTTTTCCAGTTGGTCAGTGCTGTCCTGACATTTGTCACATATAACCTGAAACATTTGGTTGGGAAGACGTAAAAGATACTATGTAGTTTATAGTGGACTAAATTATTTAATACTTTTTACAATTACCAGAAATTTACGGTAATAATTTTACATTTAAATTTACAAGTTCATTTATAAGTATGGAAACGGAACAAATGGGATCAAAATGTCAACACAATTCATGCGCTTATTTAAAAATCTAAAATCTTTGGTCGACCTGAAGTTAAACATCTTTGTCTTCTACAGTTCACACCTCTTCACGTGTTCTTGTCCGGCCTCTGTGCCGTCCCCTTCTAATAAGGTGTACGGCTGCGTTTTATTCTGATTGGCTGACGGCGCTGTCTATCATTTTAGGGTGTGTCTAAGCGGCGTGGACTGCTGGTAGGGAATCCCAGTTAGGCGCGTGCAGTTTTACGTCGCGCGTGAGTTCCGTTTTTCCTGCAGCGAAACGTAAATAGGAATCACACGACTTTAGGAATAAAACTGGTGTTGTTATCGGATGTAGCTTGAATGTTTCCGAAACAAAAAAAGCATAACCCAGGAACAAAAGGCTAAAGTAGAGACCCGAGCAGCGTGGTGACTGAACCGGTTAAGAATCGGTGAGTAAAGTTACGATTGCACTGGTGTCTGTGTGTGTGTGTAGGAGGTGTGTTTGAGATGAAGTGATGATGATGATGATTGTGGAGATGAAGCAGCTTCTGTGTGCGATTTGCGTCCTTTCTGCGGACTTTTCACTGCTAGTTCTTCTTTTCGGCGCAGCTGCTGAGGCGTTTCAGCAGAGCTTTGCAGCGCAGCCGTGTTGGACAAACACTCCTCATAGTGGTCATGAACCCAAACTAGAGCTAACTTTATATTCCATCACTGCTTAGATGTTTTAAAGTGGTTTGTCATTTTTACCTTGGCACTTAAACTTATTTATTATATGGAGCCTGGGTGTCCTCTAGTAATGATGGACTCTTAAAGGGACAGGGCGGTTTAGTGGACCGTCTGGTCTCTATTCAGAAGATCCACGCACCTTTTGCTGTTTCTTTGAATGTGTTTGTGCTCTCTTCACCCACGACTTCACCAAAAACACTCCTGGGGTGATCAAACGCACCAATCCAAACACGACACCGGTCCATATGGTGGGCCCTTGAGTGCCCATATTGTTGATGTACAGCTACAACCTTTAGTTTTTTGGGTGGGGTGTAAGGGTAGGGTGCGGTGTCAGGTTCAAGAATAATGATGGGAGGGGGGGGGGGGGGGGGGGGGCAACGCAAGCCTGTTGTGTGTCAGAAGCCAGAACAAACAAGCTGCCGGTGGATGGCCCAGACATGCCATTTGGCACTGGGGTTTGTGTCATGGTAACAAAACGGCAAGGTTGATGATTAATTAGAAAGTTCCTGTTTGTAAATGACAGCAAACTTCGGCTTGGTCACGTGTTCAGAATAGTGTTCACATTCTTAGAGCTGCAACATAAATTCACAAAAAAGCTGCTTCTGTCAGATATTTAATTGTATAATTACCATAACCAGTCTTAAGCCAAAAGAAGAGGGCTTTGACCTTCATATTTGCAAGTAAAACGATGTATTTCAATTTATGTAAATGCTGTTCTTTCTCTCACGAACTGTGAGCAAATTTGTGGCTGCAATGTTGCTATTGGGTGGCTTTAATTCAGTGACATGAGAGAGATAAAGACCTTAATTTCTTAAAAATGTTCTCCTGTGAGGAATGTTCTCCCACAAGGAATATTACAGTCCTGTGTGTGTGTGTGTGTATCTATCTATCTATGTGACAGTAGGTTCAGCATTTTCTTGCTTATTCAGATATTGCTTCCCAGACTGTGTTGTTTTTCCTTCTTTGAATTTTATCACCAAATCTAAGTCACGTTTGTATAGCTGACTCACATGGTTTAGATCTGTCAAGCATTTGTCCAAAAGCTATAATGTCTAGACATCAACAGTTTTAGTTCTGTTAGTTACCATTTTAGTGGTTTACTTTATCCCCCCCCCCCCCCCCCCCCCCCCCACACACACACACACACACACACACAATAAAGGATCATTAGTGACGGGGCATTACTTTAATGTCTGTATAGGACTTTACACAAAGTAATGAAGCTCAGATACACCCCCCCCCCACTACGTGGTGGGCACGTTACCCTGTTTCCAGCTCTTTGAACTTTTATGCCCGTTCCTTTCTTTAAGTTCTTATTTCAGTTAGTGAGTTAAAATAGGAGGTCGTGCTGTAACACTCGTCTTTTGAGTTGTGGTATTTAGCAGGAGGTCTTGACCACGGCGGTGATATTTATCGCTCCCGTGGTAAAGATTATATTTGGTTGTAGCGCAGCGTCAGAAGTCTCACTTCTCGGCACGTGAACGGCTGTGTTTAACTAGGTGGCTATTAAAAGCAGGTGAGCCAAGATGGGTGTCGAAAGCTTCATGGAGGGACTGTGAACCACCGTCCAGCAACCAGGCAGCCAGCAAACGAGTGCTGTGAGCAGGTTTCTCTCGGCCTGCCCTTCCTGACGGCACAAAGCCAGACCTCCCCACCGCACGTCTGCTCAACACCCCCGTCGTGTCCAGCCACAACGCCGGGAGGGTTGAGATTGTTTTGTCTGCGTTGCCTTTTACCTTTGACCAGCGATTTGCTAAATTCCGACACGCAGTAGTTGAAAATGTTAGAATGACTATATACAGTGGAACAGGCACCAGTGTTACATGCTAACTGCCCGTTCAAAGGAGACTCACCCGGCCGAACAGATGGAAGCATCTGGCTCACTTCTGATCATGGCGTAGCCCCTTAGATGGTGAGGAAAAAGAAACCCATTCTAAGATTAATGCCACGAATTGAATTCAGTTGTGTTTTTGGACATCACACCTGAGCTTCGGCTGGTGCGCTTCAGAACGTAAATGGAGATTTGACATCAGCAAGATCTTTGATAATTTGATGTTTGAAACGAGCCGTCAAAGTAGGGCTGTTGTGCTAAACATAAGGAGAGGTCGTGGCCAGCCACCTCACCACACGGCATTTGTAGTATATGAGTGGCATGGCAAACATTCTTTTGTAAGCTCGATATCACGTTCGGTCTTGTGTGGCTCAGAATCCCCTTCCGACCCACTCCGGTCCAGTTTTCCATCGGCTTTCCTGCCCATGCACACACAGCCCTGTAATTATGTATGTTGTGTTCCAGCTGAAGTGCTTCTGCGTCTATTCAAAACCTCTCATTCATTATCCAGCCGTCCTTACGCTTGGAACCCTGCTAAACACAACGAGTGGTGTGCACTCCACGCCTCGAGCTGCTGCTAATGCAGACACGGGCAACCTGTGTGTGATTGGGTGCCGTTCATCATCCTGCTTTGTGAGGGACAGTTGGCTGCTCTTCAGGGTAATACACGGGTTATTGTTGGTGAGATATTTGCCTCTTAGCATGGTCAGAGTTCTGCTTTTTCCTCATTGACTTTCAACATTCATAACAGAGAAACATCGGTACTGTGTACATGCAAATTTACATTAATGCTATGAGTGGGAGGCTCCATGCTGCTTAGATAAGATGTTATCCTTGAATGGGACCATGAAGACCTCATAGCCATGTCCGTCCCCCCCCAAACACTCTCTCTGTCTCCACTCAGATATTCATAAACCTAAATATAGTTTGGTCGGGGCACCAAGGGGTTGTTTACCTTCAGATACAGACCTACGATTTGTGTGCAGAGCCTGGTGTTTTGGGCCTAGAGTAACGTACACCAACTGGCATCTTGGATAAGGATCCTCACTGGCTAACGTGTCTGGGCCAGTCGCTAATTGAAACCTTCTAGACCGGTTGGGTCCAGCGTCACCGGGCAGCGACAGACGGTCTCCATCTTGCTAATCAGGAGTGCAAACACAGCTGGGACAGAAGACACAAAAACAGAATGGGCACTTCTCGAGGACTCTGTCTTCTTGGGGGCTTTTTGTTTCAGGAAGATAGATGTTGGGAGGAATGAGTGCCGCTCTTCCTCTTAGGTGTTTGGTAATGCGTTCACGTTTGCATTGTGTGTTTGTTGGGCAGATTTAAAGTTGGTGATGTTGAGAACAATAAAAACACATGGATCATTTGGCTATTTGGAAAAAAATATTCTTCAGTCATACAAGGAAATTAACTGTGTTAATCGGTCAGCTATTAGTTCAACCAGCATATGTTTTTGAATTGATCAGTAAATATATGATATACACACTAGTGATAATATTTGTTTACTGAAACAACCGGTTCTCTTTATCTGACCTCTTATTGCTATGTGAAGTTGCAGGTTTGTTTCCTAATTAGTCTTACAGTGGTAGGTCTCCGTTCAGAATGGAGATTCTTTTGGGTCCACAGAAGTGTGTTTAACTCATGTTCAGTATAGGAGGTTATGGGAGCTGTTTCAGACTCTCCCTCTGCACGTAGCTCTGCCTGCTCCCACAGGCCCTGTGGTCTATAAAAAAGGTCACAGGATATTGGGCACAATATCAGCTCATCACCTCAAGTGCCTGCTCCTCTGTACAGTTGTGATACTACACATGGATGTCATCCAGATTTCTTCTCTTAAGAAGGTTTTATCAGGCTGAATTTAGAGTGCCAAGGTATGACGTGGTTTAGATGCAACACCTGGCTTGCTTTAGGAAGATCTGCCTTTGGAAACATGTTATTGTTACACCACCCACATGTCTGATTTATCATTGTTATGTACTTTCCAGGTTTGAATGATCTTGAAAAATCATTCTTGCATGGAATGTGTGCTAGCTACTTTTTCCATCTCCCTGGAAATGATCTGGGGACCCATTGATGCAGACCCATTTATTTATTTATTTAAACTTATCTTCATATTTGCTGTACTCTAAGCTTCTCAGATGTAAAAAGATTTTGGAGTTAAATGTCTTAAGCTGTGGATGGATGTCAGATCTTCTGTGAATGAAGAGATTTTTAAATCTTTTATGTGTCAAACATGATCCAGGTGTCACTGCACATGTAGGCTACATGAATTAAAGTCTGCGGGATTAGGTAATGAAAAAACTATTTCTGCAATTTATGCAAAATATTTGTTAGGCTAAAAATATACTTAATTCTCTGATCTGACTACTAAAGTCCTGTGACCAAGAATGAAATGCAGTGTCTAAGAATTCTAGCCAGGAAAGTTTGTTCACCGTCTTGTTGTTCTGACCTTGTGTTTCACTTCACGGTGTGTTTCACAGTGCTGCTATTGCATGCCGGCCTGTTCCTGTGAACACGTCTGCTTTCTCATTGGTCAGCATTATGTACTTATGTACACACTCAAGGAGGCTATAGGGTAAGTCAGTGGATCCAAGATGGCCGCTGGCTTTTTGTGTACTGCTGAATATCAGAACCTCCTGTTTCATGTCTGTTTTCACTCCGATCGCTCTAAAATAAGACAAATGACCAGCAGACACTCTCAACAGTGAGGCTGCACGTTGTGATTAGGTGTTCCTGAAAACCGACACCCGTGCCGTTTGAGAAGTTTTCTACTAATCCGTCTCTGCGTGGGCATCGATGGCGTTGACTGCATGCCCGAGAGAGACATGTTTCAAGCGATGCCATTGGTCGAGTGGTGTTTTCTGTGGAACTGGCCCATACTACACTTGCCTTTTCTAGCTGCTGATGTAAAGCCTCAGGCGATGCTCTGGCCGTGGGTATATGCCCCCCGAAGGATTAGTGGCCACGGGTCATTGCTATCCCTGCATGCTTCACTCTAAAAAGACCTTTTGTTGGACTTCTACTGGATTGCATACTGTAGGTGCATAGGACCACATATTTTGGGGTGGGGGGATTTTAATATATTTTGTCTGAAGTACGTACTATTACGTGTTACGTATTAACTTCTCTTCCAAGTATTGTATCCACTTTAAATCTGACACATTTTGACAAGTGCAGATAGCTTTTGCAGTTTGTAGTGTTTCATGAAGTGCATTAACTAAATTCTTTGCAGTTATTTTAGTTAACAATGCAGCAGAAACATCTACATGAAAAAGGTGGAAATGATCAGATTGGGGAATGTTATCAGGGTCTCGGAGCAGTGCACGTGTCGCAGACACTGAGGAAACTCCAGAGCTTGTTAGCACAAATTATGTGTATGCTGCTATTTGTAGCGCTAGTTCATTATGCTGAACATGTTTGGAGGCGTTTAGCTCTTCTGAAGAACTTTAGCGTTGGTGTGAGCAACACTACAACTGCGCTATTGAAAGGTATAATTGCAACAAGTTTAACTGCTTGTAACTGTCTTGTTCCACTTCATTGCTCAGACATTCTTGGTCATGTTATGTTAATGAGTCACCCATTTGAATCATCCAGTTTGTCTCTTAATAGACATTAGACGTATTGTTTCGGGGGAGAATATTTTCCCCACCACTTGACAAGACATTTATCAGCAGACAGACAGAGTCCGTATGAATGCTTCTGGTGTACCCAAACACTGCTTAGTAGTCGCATGCTTTGACGCTGATTTGCTTTGCAGCACGTTATTGGTGCGACCCATTGGTGTAAAATGCTTAGTTGTGACAGATTTTATACCATCATGTCTTCAAGGAAATCTCGAGAACACTCCATTAAAGCCACTGTTATTTCTGTTTCAAAACGATATTTTGTTGTGGCTAAGTTCAGAGTGTGTGTGTGTGTGTGATGTTTTCTCACAGGGAACGTTGAGTCACATCGTTTCGTCTGTGTCGCTCTACCTTGATCTTTGGGTAGAACTTGTATGACCAGGTTTATTAGTTCGCCCCATTATGTTAATTTCTGTAATCCTAATCCTACTTGGGGCTGGGTAAATCCCTTTCTCATGGTTTTTTCCTTTCTCGTGGTTTCTGTAATCATCTATTCAGAGCCGAAGCGTCTCCAGATACGGCATGTTGTCTGAGGTGCTGGGTGAGCTCGGTGGGGGGGAGCATGCAGGTTTGTCTGCTTTTCTAATTGCTGCTGGAGCTCCCCTCCTGCCTCTGGCCAGGTTTAACGAGGTTTAACGAGCTCCGTTGCCCCCGGCGTCCTCCCCTCCCCCCACCACCTGCAGCGTGTGCGCTGGCCGCTGAGCCCCGCCTCCTTCTCGGTTCCACGTTCTGTAGGACGGTCGCACGGCACATGCACGTTAAACGCGCCCTCGTGCACCGAACACGCCAGCACGTTTAATTCGATTCCACCGCGGGGACCGTTACACCGAACTCGCATGCACGCTGCGTCCAGAAGCCCTGCTGTTTGGCCAGCAACGGTACTTTGTGTTAGTGGCACACACATCTGTGGTCGGAAAGCACACCAAAAAAAACGTAATTAGGCCTTGTTTACGTGCGTGCGCCTTTTGGGAGTGTTTACTTTTCCTTGGATCTCCGGCTGTATTGTTAAAGTATTTCTTTCCTATTCTTCTTCCCTGTTATTATTGTTGGAAGGAGGCCTGCAGCTCGGTGACTGGCTCCTTCAGACGGCGTGTCCGACGGTTTGAGCTGGCGCGTGGCGCAGCGTGGTATAGGACCGCCCGCGTCTGGTTCCAACGCTCCGGCTCCTGTCTGTGTTCAGGGGCCAGAGAGCCTCTCTGGGCTGAATCCACTTCATGAGAGCCGTATCACAAAGACGCTTCTCCCCCATCCCCGAGATCCGAACTGGATGTGGCCACGTTCCCATTGAGCTGCTGAAACCTGCGCTCAACGCTTCTGGTTGGATCGAGGTCAAAACAGAGCTCGTTTTGTTTAAACCCTGCCTCCAGGGTGAAATAGAGAGCGTCTTTCTGTCTTTTTCTCTCTCTTTCTCTCTCTCTCTCGTGCTCTCGCTCTCACTCCAGCTCTCTGCCCTGTTCTATTGTATGAAGAACTGAGACACAGAGAGGATAAAACCTTCTCTTTGCTGTAAGAAGAACCCGACCGGCCGCGACCCCCCCCGACCCCGAGCATCTGCTCCACTGGCTCACGCTTCTCCTCGTACGCCGCGGCCCCAGTGCTTCTGCTCAAGGTGCACCATGAATGCGCCGTGCTGAAGGAGCGCCTGTTGTGTGGGACCAGAGCTACTCGGGGAAGCTCAAGGAGTTGAACAGCACTCTGTGATCGTCTCGGAACTTCTCACCTTCATTTTTAACTCCACGAACTTTAACCTTTGACTTTTAATTTTTCTGCCGCGGCTCGCTCCCTCTAGGGATCCGGTTCGCGACGTTTTTAGCAACCTAGCGTGATCTCTGGTGAGGCTTTAAATGTGCTGAAGAGGAACTCCTGTATTTTTACCTCAGCATGTTTGGAACTTGGATTCAGTGCTCCCCTCCATACCACTGGCTTGAAAGCCACTGTACTCCCGTCATGGCTATAAAACCACTTAACATGTAGTGCAGCTTCATATCTCTCAGGCCTGTGTCATATAAGAACTCGTAATTCTTTATGAGGTGTATCCTACGCTACGCCAAATACTCCCAAGCATTTATGAGCATGTGTAATTCTGATATAAGGTTCATTGATGCACCTACGTTAATGACATTTTCACATTATAACTACATAACGTTCTATTTCTAGTTTTGCTCTCTTTTCTCTACACTACATCAGCCTTCAAACCCACATTTCTTTCACCGAGCAAACCAGGACTTAATTTACATTTACTTGGGTAAGGGGGGTGTACTCCATTGTGTGCTAGAGTGGTGGTACCAGAGTTCCTTTGCAACCATCTGCTGGAGTGTGGCCACGTGCACTCCTCCGGGTATGGCCGGCCACGTTACCTGGCTACCTGGGAAGATCAGGGCACCGCAACATATGGTGTCAAATGAGCTTTTAAATACTTTCATGGAGTGTTGTCAGTATTTAAAGGTGAAAGGTGTTCTAAGAATTAGTATTCTGGTTTAGCTCGGACACGTGAAACGTGTGTAATGAAGAGCTTGGTCCTGCATATTCACCTGAGAGTCCCGCTGGTATGCATGTCCGTGTGGGGAGGTGGGTGAACCCTCGTGCACATGTTAGTGTTGAGAGCTTTGTCAGGGTAACCTTGCACATGGGAAAAGTGAGCTGTCAGCGGTATTTCGCCCATATGCTGTTGGCTCGCTGCTTGCCTTAAATGTATTCAGACGACTGACCAGACGGAATGAGGAGGATTCCTGTTTTTCCCGGTGGTGGTGTTCTGGTTTCAGATAAGCTCCACTGGTCTGGAGTTTAAGTTGAGCTTCCGGTGTATTGCTGCTCACTAATAGAGCAAAGATAACATTGCAGTAGATCATTATTGCTTTATTAAAGTCTGTTAGCTGAGATTAAAAGGTAAATAATTAAATAATAAATGTTTGGCTAGCTGGCTGTATTTCCTGTGCATCATTAGAGTAACGCCTGACCTTTTGGGGTGGAGGTCATTAAGTTGTGTTTACAGCAGGCAGCGTGTGCTGGTGCGTTTACGCATTTGTTCCTAAAGACTCGTATCACACTAGGATGTCTAAACCGAGCTTTGATGGGTCTGAACTAGCACAAGCATTCGTTCCGATTTAACGCCTGTTTTCAGAAAGGAGGAACTTTACAAAAGGACCGCGTTTCATGTAGGATCGCAAATTTACTGGCCACTCTTATAGAAGGTCTAGGTGAGCCTTTAAAAATGCACAGAGCTCATTTCCACTAAAGTCAAGGGATTCGTTCTTGGAACACAGGCTGGCGTCTCACGGCCCGACGTCTCACGGCCCGACGTCTCACGGCCCGACGTCTCACGTGCCGTCTGGCTTGATCTGAGGTGTTGACCTATGTAGTCGTGGTGTGGTCTTCCCCACTATTACACGACTGATCAACAACTCATTTAGGCTTCCTCTTAATTTAAACTGTAGTGGTTCTTTTCAGACATAACCTTTATACATAACCTTTGATTGATTTCTGCTTTATTTATTTATTTATTTATTAATTTTTTTATGGAGGGACTCAAATCTGGACTTTAACTCAACGTTATTTATATAGCACTTTAAAAACAGCTACGGCCATGCCAAAGTGCTGTACAGAAGATACAAATCAGGTAAAAGGTTAAATATAAAACTAGTTTAGGAGTAACATAAGTTAACATAAGTGATTGGCTTCTTTCCTTGAGTCCTACATAAACGGAGTGGTCGCCTCTATAGGAGTCAGACCACAAGAACCATGAAACATCAAGAAACATCTTCTTAGTTGTATGAAAAATCGATCGTTCTGTGTCTGTGTGCATCCCATTGTGTCCATGTGGGTGTTTGCGTGCTGCGCGTGCAAATGCAATCTGTCTTGGTTGTGAGTGCCGCTTTTGATTGGTCTAACCTCTGGCGACTAGCGTAGTGTGGCCACATTGTTAACCACTGGTCAATTTCTCTGATGGATGAGGCTTGTGCCCCCTCCTCCAGCCCCTTGTGTGCAGGACAGAGCTTTCCGGTAACAAACCCAGAGTTGATTTTATTAATCTTGGCACTAGCACATTGTGAGGTGACAGATTTGTCTGCAGCAGAAGTGGGACGGGTTGAGCCAAGCTTATTCGATTTACGACTAGATAATCTAGTTTAGGCCTCCATGTGCGGCTTGGGCCGCGTTACAGCTGGACCGAGGACATGGTCTGCTATCTGCGCGTACGGTTTACAACCACAATAAAATAGAATGTTGTGGAAATTTACATTAAGCAAAGAAGGAGATGAGAGGCACAATGAGTCTTTATCTGAATCGTCTGCACCGGCTGTCGTCAGCTCCCAGAAAACACGCACACAGAATTTCCTCAACCCGAGACACAAGGCCCGCGTTGGACAGATACTACGTATGGAATACATTAATGGTGGAGACCATAACATGCCCACATACTCACCTTTAAAGCTGCAGTGACCGACGTACCTTTAACTCTCAGTGAAAGCACAATCGTGCTGCCACAGATAACACACACACACTTTGGATAAAAACCCCATCTTAAACGAAAGGTGGCACACTCCAGAGGCTAAAAACCGTTCCTTGCTTAACAAGACATGAAGTGATGCTTACAACTTCCGGACGTCACTGGTGACTAGAATATCTCCATCAGTGGGGAGAGTGGGTTGCTCAGGGGAGTGACGGTGACGCCGGGCCCCTTTGCTTTTCTAAAGAGGCTTCTGACGAGGGGATCGGCTGAGCTGGCGAAGCTTCTCTGTCCATCTACAAGGTTCTCTGCCAGCTCTCGTGGGCTTTGGAACTCTACAGTCTGACAAGAGAACTGACAGGAGCAGGTTAGAAGCACATCACGTTGGGGTCAGTGGGGAAGGAGTTTGTTTTGTTGGAAAACCAGGGAAGACCTGATGCACTCTGAGTTATTAAACATTAACAGTGTGGTTGATTTTTGTGGTTTTCCCCAAAAGCACAGAATGTTGGTTACAATTAAAATTTCTATTGAATAAACCTTATAGTGATCACAGTCCTTTAACCCCTAGACCCCTTATGTTCATGGTCAATTATATAAAACGACTGAAGACACTGGGTTTTAAAGGGCAGTGGTCCCACTCAGTAGAAGTGTGTACTGGAATAACAACTGACATCCTGCACATTAACCTCACAGCCATCATTTCATTCCTCATGGCTACACCATGAAACTGTCAAGGAAATTGCACACGTTGTACTCGCTCATGTTTATATGCAAGTTTGATCTTCTGGGTTGCTTTCTTCATAAGTGGGAACTCTCTTTATCTGCCATTTGGGACCTGAAAAGACTGTAGTTGAGGTCAGAGCCATAAATCAGCATGGACATAAATCTCACTGAGACACTGTTCTCTGACAGGTGGGAGAGTTCGGGCAGTTAAGGGAGGTGGGGTGGGGGTGCCCAAGTGATGGTGACCTCTGACCCTATATCCTGTTGTGACTGGATTCCAACAGTCTCCTCTTTTGTCTGCCTCTAGAATTAATTTGTGAAAGGACAGACCCAAGCGGCCGTCTTTTGGAGCTGCTTACAGTAGTACAGTTCACTGACGATTCATTACAGAAGAGTTTTCAACTCAAACCTTAGGCTTAAAACTAGGTACATCCCCTGCTGTGTGATGATGATGATGATGACTCATCATATTTTTGTTTATCTGTTTGTTTATTTCTAAAGACAAAATGCTGAAGTTGGCAAGCCAAATTAGTGTCTGCAAAATGACACAAGTTTTGTGGTTATGGCACTTGCCATCAAAATCCCAACAACAGGGAGGAATTGAAAATGTCTGTAATGCTTTGTGCTGGGCGTAGCAGGCATCACACGGTTCATGTTTGTGTAGACCACTGACCCTTCACGTTTGGTTGGAAACTCTTTCCTGAGGTGGGAAGTCACACGGGTCACGTGAGGTTATCAGTGTGTCTGAGTGTTCATCTTTTGTTGGTTTGTGACCCCATCATGATGAACTCCTCTTTCTATTAGCAAACTGCAGCCTTTACTATGAAATTAAATGTGAAATTAAAAGTTCATTGATTTAGTTCCTTGGCAAAAATGACAGCTAGGTTCGTATTTATCTTTAGAGAATTGAATGATCTATCAAAAGACACAAGTGGTGCTGGTAATTGACTATTAATCACATCTACTGGGTGTAATAGATACTTTGTAGAGTAATTGGGTCCTGAGGGTAATGGCCTCTGTGTGCTAGGCTTTCTGCCTTCGGTGAATGTGTGTGACGTCAACACCCCCCCCCCCCCCCCCCCCCCCCACACACATCCCGCTAATCCCACTAAATCCATTCACATTTTAAAGCCACCAGCTCCATCCTTACAATGCTTCTTAATCAGGGCCCATTGAGGCCATGATCCTCTTAGTCACTGTGCACTGTGGTATCCTGCATTGTTAAGGCAGCCACAGAGCTCCAAATTCAATCACTTAATACCTGATCAATCCACTTAGAATCAATGGGTGGGTAGTAACACGAACAGTGCGGTTGAAATGCAAAATGGAACTTTCTAGCAACATGTAATTTTATTGAACTTCTTTGTCATTCATTCCCCATTACAGTACAGAGTCTTGAAATAAATACATAATTGTCGCTGATCCTTGTACTGTGCCTGTGTTTGGGACACTGCTAAGACTCCCTGTGTAATCCTGTCTACAAACACTGTGTGATCATGCCACCTATGAACAGGGTTTAGATGTGGTGGGTTTTTTTTTGGACTGTGTGTTACCTTCACTTGTTAACTTTGTGATGATTCCTTAGCTTTGGGCTCCTAACAGTAATGTCCTGCTAAGGAGCAAAGGAAGCTTCAGGGCGTGTGAAGTCAGGAGGAAGCTTCAGGACGTTCTGCCATGCTCACGTTCCTCCTTTTATCTCTTCTGCTGTGGTTCTCACAGCTTTTGCCTCCTCTCCCGCCCCTACCTCTCAACCGGATCCAAAGCATTTAAAGAGGTCACGCAACCATGGCCCTTTTCTATTATAATCATATTTCTTATCATTCATAATATAATTTCACTCCATAAGCCCTATTTACTATAGATTTATAGACCCCCTTAACTTCTTTCCCTCCTGTCTTTCTCTCTCCGCTTGTGCTTTTCATAGGGTGGGTCTGTCTGGTTCTGTGGGTCCAGACAGGTTACTATGGGCGTAGCTGATGGAGCGACTACGTGGTGTGCAGCCATGTCCTCCATTCTGACCAAAGGAAAGAGAAACAGGGAAAAACATGTCAACGGCCTTTTTTTTTATAGAGTTGCCACAACTAAATAAGCCAAAGAGCAGTGACTCAAACAAGGAGGGGGATCTCCTCACATTTTCCCCCTGTGCAGTGGTGTTGTGGAGAAGCATTTTGAGAGCTGCCCGGCCTCGCAGCTTAAAGGAAGCTTGTGTGTGTAAAGGGTGGGGTGGGGGTGTGTTTAGGGGGGTTGTTTAGGGTGGATGGTTGTTTAGATAGGTGTGGGTGGAGTGTGGGTGTGTGTGAGTCAGTCAAGAAGTCTAGGAGCCTGTCACTGAGACAGCAAGCATTTCTATTCAAATCAACTGAGATCAGGGCCACCGTGTTGCTCTTCGGAGGATGAGGGGTTGAAGCCTTCAGAGGGGGAAGCGGTTATGGTGATTTCTGTTTTCTTTCTCTTACCTGCGCTTGTGTTTGTTCTCTGTATTAATTATTGTTGGGTGGATGTGAAGAAAAGAACTCTTCTCTTTCTCTCTGGGATACAGGTGTGTGGTCTGTGCTGTTCTTTCTGATTGAGTGGACTTTGCTGCTGCTATTGATGTGCTGTGAATGTTGTCATTACAGGAGGCTGTTTGCTACATTCAGCCTGTGTGTTGTGTACGATCCCGCTCATGTCCGGACCTCTGTGTTGTGTAAGGTCCCGCTTGTCTCCAGTCCTGTGTGATGTGAAAGGTCCTGCTTGACTCCAGTCCTGTGCGTGTTGTGAAAGGTCCCGCTCGTCTCCAGACCTCTGTGTTGTTTAAGGTCCCGTTCGTCTCCAGACCTCTGTGTTGTGTAAGGTCCTGCTCGTGTCCAGACCTCTGTTGTGTAAGGTCCCGCTCATGTCCAGACCTGTGTCACTTAGGTAGCACTCAAAGTTTTGATCGTCATTTGTAGAACCTTCATAAGGATTGACTGGATGCTGCCTGATATTTATGTCCAGTTACTGTGAAATAAGTCATGTCGGGCAGGCACAGCCAACATTTAAAATACTGAAGTTCTCATGGCAGACGTGTGTAAGGGAGAATTGATGCTGCTGTTTGGGTTATTGCTTTGAAATATTCTGAAAATTATTATGCTTCTGTCAGACACCAGACTGACTCACGGCCATTCTGACTCTTTGCTGGGACAATGAATCCCCAACCAAGTTGTGGAAAAGTATTGTCAGGAATGTAAGAATACAGTCTACCATTATATTGAGCTGGTACGCTACTAGAAATGTGTTATTCTCTGTGTGCCTGTGTGTGTGTGTGTGTGTCTCTCTCTCTCTCTCTGTGTTTGTGTGTGTGTGTGATAGAGCGAGAACATCCCTGATGTCTCTAATAGCTTCCTGCTACTGATCATTTAGCGATATTTCACTTTAATTGCTCCTCAGTTATGTCCCCTTCAGTGAGGGTGTCCTTTGTCTCCTGTTTACTTGAGTAAAAGTGTCTCCAGGCTCCTGCTGCAGGGTGATGTGTCTTTTGTCTCCTGTTTACTTGAGTAAAAGTGTCTCCGGGCTCCTGCTGCAGGGTAATGTGTCTTTTGTCCTGCTCAGAGTGTAGAGGAAGTGATTCTGGGAACTGCTTCGCTAATAATAACAACAGTGTCCTGTGACATAACAGGCTGGCACCTAACCAGAGTTTAGGTTGATATTTCAAAGGGTAATTACTCTTTTTCTGAATTACATGTTAAAATTAAGCTTGTATCAAGTTTCCTTTGAAGGTCATCAAGTTGATGTCTCATTGAGTCTCGAGGACAAACGGGTGATGGAGATTTTGTTGTCTTTAAGGAAATACACACACTGACACCATCGGAATACTCATGACACAGCCTATGATTACATCACTGATGTCATAGCTAAAATCAGTCTCCTTGATGGAAACTTTTCATCCCTATGACAAAATACAAACATACAAAAAAAACCCACCAAAACAATAATGGATGTATTTTAAATTGTTGTGTGAGTGACCTCAAAGCTTCCAGTGGATAAATGCATTAGTGACTACAGTCGCCTTTTGGGTTTTGTGGGCAGATGTGAATGGCCCATGCACAAGCAGCAGGCAGATGTCATATGGAGACACCGTGAACTCTGCCCAAGCCCAGATGTCATATGGAGACACCGTGAACTCTGCCCATGCTCACACACACACCCCCAGAGGTGCGCTAGGGGACCCTCTGAGGCAGCTGTTTTGCTGCTCTTTTACAATAGAGTGTTGCAGCCCATGGTTGAGGCCTGGAGCCTGAAAGCCCTCTCTGTGTGTTTCTCCGAGCCCTTTCACTCATATAGATGTTCCCCCTTTCTGAATGGCTACTGTGTTGCAGTTTCTCTCGGTGTTTCCGAGAGTGTTGTGTGATCCTTTGTGCCGATTCCCGCGTTGCCTCTGTGCCTCAGGCTCGTTTGTCTGGTCTAAAATGTGTTTTTGTGTACCCCCTAACTTATGAATGCACCAGGCTTTCCCCTAGCTCAACCTGGAAGGGGAAGATCAATGTTGATGCTAATCAGGGTGTCAGGAGGTCAGATGGGAAGGGCTGTAGTGTGAGGAGCAGATGTTCTAATGCTCCTCCAGTACTCCCATAAAGCCACCAGCAGGAGAAACCTGGCTGAGGTGTTGTGAGCGTGATAGACCAGAATGACTTTAGACTGACGTGGGGATATTTTAAATTACATTTTAAAGACGTGGTTTTACACGTTTCCCCTTTTTTTGTCTTCTGCTCCTCTAGTGTTGCTCTACTATCTAGTGCTGTTCTAGTGTTGCACTAGTGTAGTGTTGCTATACTGTCTAATGCGCTGTTCTAGTGTTGCTCTACTGTCTAATGCGCTGTTCTAGTGTTGCTCTACTGTCTAGTGCTGTTCTAGTGTTGCACTAGTGTAGTGTTGCTATACTGTCTAATGCGCTGTTCTAGTGTTGCTCTACTGTCTAGTGCTGTTCTAGTGTTGCACTAGTGTAGTGTTGCTCTACTGTCTAGTGCTGTTCTAGTGTTGCACTAGTGTAGTGTTGCTCTACTGTCTAGTGCTGTTCTAGTGTTGCACTAGTGTAGTGTTGCTCTACTGTCTAGTGCTGTTCTAGTGTTGCTCTAGTGTAGTGATGCTCTACTGTCCAATGCTGTTCTAGTGTTGCTCTAGTGTAGTGTTGCTCTACTGTCGTGTGCTGTTCTAGTGTTGCTCTAGTTTAGTGTTGCTCTAATGTCTAGTGCTATTCTAGTGTTGCTCTGTCGTGTGCTGTTCTAGTGTTGCTCTAGTGTAGTGTTGCTCTACTGTTGTGTGCTGTTCTAGTGTTGCTCTGGTGTAGTGTTGCTCTACTGTCATGTGCTGTTCTAGTGTTGCTCTAGTTTAGTGTTGCTCTGTTGTATGCTGTTCTAGTGTTGCTCTAGTGTAGTGTTGCTCTGTTGTGTGCTGTTCTAGTGTTGCTCTAGTGTAGTGTGGATCTACTGTCGTGTGCTGTTCTAGTGTTGCTCTACTGTCGTGTGCTGTTCTAGTGTTGCTCTAGTGTAGTGTTGCTCTACTGTTGTGTGCTGTTCTAGTGTTGCTCTAGTGTAGTGTTGCTCTGTTGTGTGCTGTTCTAGTGTTGCTCTAGTGTAGTGTTGCTCTACTGTTGTGTGCTGTTCTAGTGTTGCTCTAGTGTAGTGTTGCTCTGTTGTGTGCTGTTCTAGTGTTGCTCTAGTGTAGTGTGGCTCTACTGTTGTGTGCTGTTCTAGTGTTCTAGTGTTGCTCTACTGTCGTGTTGCTCTACTGTTGTGTGCTGTTCTAGTGTTGCTCTAGTGTAGTGTTGCTCTACTGTTGTGTGCTGTTCTAGTGTTGCTCTAGTGTAGTGTTGCTCTGTCGTGTGCTGTTCTAGTGTTGCTCTACTGTCGTGTGCTGTTCTAGTGTTGCTCTAGTGTAGTGTTGCTCTACTGTTGTGTGCTGTTCTAGTGTTGCTCTAGTGTAGTGTTGCTCTGTCGTGTGCTGTTCTAGTGTTGCTCTACTGTCGTGTGCTGTTCTAGTGTTGTGTCTAATATTGCTCTCATGTCTAGTATTGCTGTAGTGTTGAGTGGAGATGAGTATAGCTAAAAAGGCTTCATGTTTAAAATCAAGACCATGGACTAAGCTTTTATTTATATTTTTTACTGGCAATACAACACCATGTGCAAGACATCACGTAGGTGTTGAGGCTGAGCATTTGTATCTGACATCCATTGTGAGGGATGATCTTCTTGATGCTATGACTTCAGAAGGTCCTGCTACTCTTGTCTGATTCTATATAGCATCAAATGAACAGTGATTTTAGATTACTGCACTTTCAACAGAAGGTGGGAGTTAGTTACTATTTGAAGCATGTAGCGCTGCAAAGCTGACATTCATTTGTAATATAGACAGCGTGCTTGTTTCTGGTCCCGGAGGAGTGCGTACAGTATGAAGTGTGGGGTGTGTGGCACGGTCACGTGGTGTCTCTAGGGCAGAGCGAGCACCTCTTCTCCAGGACTCTCTGGACTCTTCATCTACCGTCCTGCACCCAACTTGCTTGGCAGTGCAGAGCAGGAGAAAAAGTGCAGTGGAATTTGTGTGTTTAAAAATAAACAGCAGGCGGAATAAAGGCTGCTTTGAGAAACATTCCCTACCATTTGAGCAAAGCGTCATTTAGGTCTGCTACTGGGGAAAAATGCAAGTAATGTGAACATTTTGAATAAGAAATGGAGCTTCTTTTTTGAGGGTAATAACAACCCTCCTCTGTATCGCTAGCTCTGTAGTGCTGAACTTTGATTGACAAATTTGTATTGAGTACTTGAGTATTAACACAAAATGTATTTTTGAGTATGGTGTACAGTGTTGTTAATAGTATATGTTTGTAGCGGTTCACAGATTATTATTATTTTTTACCTCCTATTATGTAATTGAATTTTTCTATTTAACAAAGCCATGTTGTATATGATTTCAACTAACAAAATAATATGATGGTTTCATGTCAGTGAGGTTTTGCAATACTTCATATGTGAGCAGTATAAGAAGGGGTAATTTTAATATTGATTAACAAATGTTACATGTATGATCGTGGCTTTATCGTCACTTTTAATTGTCCCCTTTATGCTCTTCAACATCCCCAGGTGACCGAGTTTTGACGGGGCCGTACAGCCAGCTGACGCACACAGAGCTGACGACCATGCTGACCGCAGGGCAGTAGGAGTTGAACTGAACAGGTGAGTCTGAATGTTGACCATCAAGCGCTTTGTAGCCATAATGTCCTTCTCTTGGGTTACTGGCTGAGCCCGTCTCCTCATGGTACTCTGTGACTGTCATGTTTAATTTCCTCCTACACAAAACACCACCAAGTAGGAGCTCATATGAACTCATTTGTTATACCCCTTAATTTAAAATGTATCAGCTCCTCAATGATCAATAAGAGATCTTGGGTGAGTCACATGACTCGGTAGGATCAGAGCTAGGGATTTCTATTGAAAAAAAAAAAAACTGCAGATATCTTCCGTGAATATTAATGATAAGATTGTTTTGGGCGTTGCAGGGATGGGAAACTCGGAGAGCCAGTACAGTGTTCAAGAGTCTAGGAGCAATGGCTTTGTGCATCCTGGCAGACAGAAGCCCTATTCACTGAAGCTTCGCTCGGCCAAAGAGGAAGTTTTATCACCCCATGGCTGGTGGAGGGCGGGATCAGCAGTTTCTGGTTTCAAAAGCAGAGCGATGAGTCGCGGCTGTTTTTCCCAGCCGAAGAGCGATCAGTCCTATATGTCGCGTCATTATGATCTTGTCCCTAAAGGACGGGAAGGGAAGAGAAGTGTCGGTGGTCTGCGGAATGGGTTATCCGAACGCTTGCGATCGAAAGGACACGCAGTGCCCTATAACGGTTGTTATAAGAATCTCAGACAAAATGGAGACGCCACCTATGAGAGAAGTGATTGCAGTGGACTTTCAGTAGATGTGCACAGGACCCCCGAGAGGAAGTCCAGACCGGAGAACCCAGAGGAGCAGAGCAGCCCCAGGGTTGTGATCAAGAGTGATGGGACCGTGCGAGTAGAGTTCAACACCTTCTCCAGCACCTCCATGCTTCCAGACGAGAGAGCGGGGCCTGTCCAGCTGCTCAAGTTCTCACCCACGCTGGACTCCGTAGCCGCCCCATCAGCCGTGACCCACGAGTCCGATCGTGAAGATGCCCGGAACAGCAAGGGCAGCTCGCTGAGCTCGGAAGGCTCCTGGTACGACTCGCCCTGGGGTGTCGGAACGGAGCCGAACGACGGCGACGGAACGTCCCCTAACGGGCATTCAGGAACTCCTCCCACCGTGCACATGAAGTTTATGGATCCACAGCTGCCTAGTATTACAATAACCGATCTTTACAGAGACCGCAGCACCGCCGCCACCTTCCCTGTTGACAATAACCTGCATCTTCCTGACGATGTGGCGTTCAAGCACAGAGCCTCCTTCCTGTCTGTGCTGGAGGAACCTGCTGTGGAGGAATGTCCAGGGGCCAAGCAGTATTCCTCCTTTACGCTGCCCTGCCGCAAGTCCAAACCCATCACGGAGAACACTGGAAGGAAAGAATCCATCAGGAACCCAATGAGGCGGCTCAGCGATTGGACCGGAAGCCTGACCCGGAAGAAGAAGAAGAAGAAGAAGGTAAGGATGCGCATCATAGAATAGCTAACATACCCGTTGAGGTCGGGATCGTGAAGGCAAGCACGGTCACTTCCTCCTACAGCTGCAGTAGCCTTTGGATATGTGCATATTAAATATTGGGAACAAGTTTAATTCAGGGGTGTTCCCAATTTTGTGCAGAACTGCTTCTCTCGAGTTTTGAATCCTTCAGTATATTGAAGCTTTTTTGAAAACAGTAATTGTCTGGCCAGTAAGATGTGATTACTAAGGTTTCATGTCAGGCACAAGGCTTCCTCCTCAATACCACTGCGCTAGCTATGAAGTCCTCCTTTTCCTTAAGTGTCTCCTCCAGCTATAGATTCCTTGTGTTTTGAGCTTACCATCAAAGATGGACTGTTGGTTTCCTGGCTGTCACTACCTGGGCAAGGGGCCACTGTGGTCGTTTTTTCAGGAGTGGAACACTGTCCCATGTAGAGAACAATATTGCTCGCCACACTGTGCCAGGTGTCGGAGAGGGGAGCCACAGGGCATTACCAAATGAGATTCGTGACCCACCAGTGCAGACCTCTGTCGCATGTGCGCGGAGATGTGCCTGGAGCATGCATGGAATTTGCTTTGTAAGGATGAAAATTCGAGGAATTCTTAGCGAAGCCCGTGTTCATATGCGGGTGCGTATTTGAACACTGCACGGACCGCCCCTGTTGTTTACCATGATATCGCTATTTTTCTAGCACAGGCTTTTGTGTAAACAACATAACTTTTTGTATGAATCTGGTATTCCAAGAGTAACTCAAGTTAATACTATCTGTTCCGCTGATTTTTTTTTTGTGGGTTTTAAAGTCATATGTGACTGTAACTTTGTAGTCTATTTTCCTCACCCTCGAAGGGCTCCTTTTCGTGTTTCTAAAAACGATCCTGCCCGGCTTTGTTTTAGCCAGGCTGTGGCCGCTGTCAGAAATGTTTATGACATTCTACGCCTGCTTGAGAACCGTCAGGTGTTACTTCTGCTCGAGCCGTGCGAGACATCTCTGTGGTTCAGATTCTGTGGCGTGAGCTACTTGGCGTCGAAATGCATATCACAAGGAGCCAGTGTCCTCTTTCTGTAAGAGGACACCCGTTTGCTATTGCCTGGTGGACATCAGAGTTTGAGTCTGGGATGGCAGTGTGTGACAGTGACTCAGTGTCTGCGTGGGTGTTTATAAACAGCAGGAGTGGTATCACACTCAGTTTTGCATTCCCATTACCTAATGCTTTTCCATTAAAGCCCTAACCTAGTTTTGTTTTAATTTGAAGTATGCTTAGAATAGTTTGAATACCCTGGGCTGTTTGTGAACCTTTGCTTGCTACTACACAGTACTGTGTTGTTAGCTATTGTTTTGATATTATTGAAACATGCTAACTTACAAATGTTTACAGGATTCGTATTTTCTTAATAGTAATTTAACAGTGGTTTTATTGTTAACAATATATTATTATATTTATTTAAACAGAACTTTTACATAAATCACTGTTTACCTGCCGATAAGAGAGCTGATTTGACCTTCCTCATGTCACAGGATGTCATGTTTACTGCCATCTACTCCCTCTCCACACTCCTCTCACGATCATTCAGCACGTCTCCTTCTTGATGCAGTTTATACCTGTGTGGAGAAATGATGTCTTACCTAATCTTGCTTTCATAATCCCCCACCTGGTGCACAAACCTTGATTGTGGCTCGAGGGTCAATCAGAGCCTTCCAGAGGTGCATGTTAGCACCCCCCCACACCCCCACCCCCTTTTGCAATCAGAGCCAGCTGGAGAAGAGATGCAGACTTTAAAGGAGGGTTCTGGGGAAGGGCCCTTGTGCCCAGGTTGCCTTTGAAGTGCACTCCTCTGTGTGTGCAGTGGGGAATCGATGCTCTTATGTGGTGGAGTGTAGGACGCCTTTCATTCCCATGAAAGAGAATAATCTTGTGAAGAATACTACACAGCTGAAATCGCCTTCATGTTCTTCATGTAATTAATAGGCACTCTGAGTATTTTAGCTTTCTCTGTCACAGCTTTCCAGGTTGTAAGGAGGGATTAAATATGTATCAAATATATGTATGTGGATATGAATTAGGAACATGTGTATCATGTAATAGCTGCAGTTACCTGGAAATTTACTTTTAGGTTTTTTTAAGTCATCAATAAATCCTCAGCCTCAATATTGCTTTGTCCACGCTTTCTTTTAGGAGTCAAGATGCAAAGAGCCCATCGATTGCTTTGACAGTGGAGTGGACGGTCTCACTGCTGACACAAGCTCTCCCTCGCAGGTCTCCAGTCTGCTGGGGTACCCCAAAGGTCAATGCCGGGCCCGCTCCAAGTCTCAGGCGCTGCCTTCCCGAAGAGATTCGGCAGGTGCTCTCCACCCGGACATGGGTGCTCTAAGGCAGAACATCTATGAGAACTTCATGAGGGAGCTGGAGACCGGCCGGACGGGGGCAGGAAGCGGAGGGGAGGAGAGAGGGGAGAACTCTGCAGAAGATTCTGAGAGTAGCAGTCAGGAGACACTTGGCTCTTTGGAGCAGCTGGACTTGCTGTTTGAGAAAGAGCAGGGTGTGGTGAGGAGAGCTGGGTGGTTGTCCTTCAAGCCCTTACTTACTTTGCACAAGGACCGCAAACTGGAACTAGTTGGTCGACGAAAGTGGAAGCAATACTGGGTAACTCTCAAAGGTAAGCTCATGGGTCAAAAGAGGTCACACAGAGCAAAATGTACACTTTCCCATACTGAAAAAAAGTATTTATTACAATAGGAGTCGTTTTTTACTCCTGCTAGCTAAATAAAGGACCACACTCTTCTCCAGTTTTAAACTGTCACCAAATGGTGTTTAATTGCCTTTTTGGATGTGTTGAACCTTCTCTTCTTCCAGGCTGTACACTCCTGTTTTATGACACCTATGGAAAGGGTTCTCCAGAGCAGGAGATGGTACCATCCCACGCTCTGCTGGCCGAGGACAGCATCGTTCAGGCTGTCCCTGAACATCCCAAGAAAGAGAATGTGTTCTGCCTCAGCAATGCCTATGGTGACGTCTACCTCTTTCAGGTCAGTCGTGCCGCCTCCAGCAAAACCAAAATATTACCCAAAACAGACACCTGAGGGATAAGAAGGTGTTTGGGGCGGTATATAGTGGGCATGGACTAGCGAAACATGGACTAGTGACAGAGAATGTAACTCTGCTGAACAACTGACCAATTCATGTAACTCTGCTGAACTGACCAATTCTGTGACTTTGTTTGTCTGTACTCTCTAATGCCAAGAGAGTAGCCAAGTAACACTAGCCAAGGTTCCGCCTAAGTTAGAGGCTGGTTTGCTCTCCAGCTCACAAATAAGGAGCAGAAGTTCCTTTTCCAGAGTGTGGCCTGTCTCTCCCTCCTCCTGTCTCTCTCTCCTCCTGTCTCTCCCTCCTCCTGTCAGGAGTGGCAGCTTCTTCATGTGCTTGTGCTTGTTAGTTTTGATAACAGCTTTGTTAACATTTTAAACTCAGCCTGATGAACGCTGGGGACGCTTCTTGGGCCGCACGCTCTTGCTCTGGGGTTTGAGGCAGGATTGGAAACGGTTCAAGAAGTTGTTTACCATTGCCTGATCCTGTGCTCGTTTTTAAGGGCACGCCACATTAACAATCAGACGCTCAGTCTTTGATTAAACGAAGTCACGGAATCTGTCTGTTGTTCAGCGGAGTTACGTGAATCTGTCGGTTGTTCGGAGTAACGTGTTCTGTCGTTTATCGTAGCCCCCTGTTTGAGAATGACGGACGCCGCGTTAGGTAGGTCAGTCGTCGTCTCCGACATCCAGCCGAAGAACAGACGGTCAGCCCCGTCCTTCTGTCCTCTCACCACAGGCCTCCTGTCAGACAGACCTGGAGAACTGGGTGACCGCGCTCCACTCCGCCAGCGCCTCCCTGATTGCTAAGCGTCACGGTAAGGAGGACACCCTGCGCCTGCTCCGTGGGCAGATCCGCGCTCTGCTGCAGAAGATCGACATGGATGGAAAGATGAAGAAGATGGCCGAGCTCCAGCTGTCTGTTGTTAACGACCCAAAAAATAGGAAAGCCATCGAGAACCAGGTGAGGTCACCTAAATGTGCTTCCGTGTCTGAAATTATTTTTCGCCATGGCGTCGTCGGTCAGAAGGAATGCAAACAGTACAGCGCTTACGTTGACCTGGGTTTGTTGACCCTGATCAGTTCTGATTATACTTTTATCGAATTTACTGAGACTTGTTAGTTAATAATGCATAGTCTTATATACTGTGAATGTGTGCATTTTGTGGAATGAATCATTTTGGTGCTGTTTTTGGAAGGGACTTCACAAGACGTTAATTAACTATTTTTGATATATACAAACTACACATGCATCTGTTCATAGCGTTAGTTTGTTCATTTAGTTTTATATAAAAATGAGCCCGAAGACCAAGAAATATAAAGCATATGTAGTTATTAGTCTAAACCCCAGTGCTTTACCATCACTCTCTGTAGGACCCTGGTCCTTTTTGCTTCTCAGCCCCTCATAACTGCGAGTTGTGAAATTATGTATCCCGTCCAATAAACTTCAGAAGCTCAGAGGTTCTAAATCAGCTGGATGAACAGGCCTCCCCACCTCTACGTCAGTACTGCTGGTTCATGTTAAGTCGTGCTTATTCTCCATGGCAACTGAAGCCGGTGAAAAGGGTCAGAAAGAGGGCAGAGGACACTGTTCTAGGGCCTGAGCCCCAGATAGGGGGTGCCAGGCGGGGTTTGAGGGATTTGGAGAGGGGTAAGAGGTTAACATTCTCTGGACCTCTTTGAAGTCTTGTCTCCGTAAATGATTGCCAGCTGGGTGTTTTCTTTTGTTAGTCTCTCCCCCCGAAACAGAATTATAATTGTGTTGCATTTCAATCAGTTCCTGCCTTTTGCAGCAATCGCTGTTTATACCAGAGGCATGGAATACACAGGAGATGACGTGTACAGAAAATACACATCCAAAATTAGTTTTAATCGCACTGGAGTCATGACTGAGGAGCAGTGCACTGGGGCCAGACGCGTCCTGCTAAATCCACTTGCAAAGAGTGTTTGGGGGAAATTTCTGAACACGCTGCTAGACAGAAATCTAAAGTAAATAATGAAAATTGAAGAGAACTTTTACTAAACTGTAACTACTGTCATTATGAAATCATGATGAACGACTCTGGTGTAACAAAATTCTTAGTCGGGCCCAGGACAGTTTTGAGTTTTAGAGCCAAATACTGACTTGTAAACTACAAAATCTTAAATTCCTAGACATTTAGATGTCAAGGTGTTATCTGCGGTATGCCAGCGAACCTCTGAAGCCTGAAGTGGCCAGCAGTGAAGTGTATGATGATGATGGGGCTGAGCCAGGCTGAGCGTGTAATGCCTGACCTCTGACCCCTGACCAGCCCTTCCCGTTCTGCCTTTGTGACTTGGACGTGTGAGCTGATAGGATTTAAAGTACCATACGGCTTGAATTAAATTTAATGAGGCCTGTCTTCTCGTAAAACCCACGGCTCTGTGTTGCCAACCACTCGGTCAACAAGCGAAAGCAATCTTTTGTGTCACAAATGGGATGTTGATTAAAATGGGATTTTATCAATGCTGGTAACACAAACAGGCACTTGACAAGCACAAACAGGCACTGGTAACACAAAAAGACACCCTATTGGTTTTAGGTCTGGATTCAATCAACATTTCCCCATTGCCCTAGTAACAGAATTATTTCAGTATGATTTATTAATGCTATCTAAATGAACTGAGTACATGTATATCTGGAGGCATCATACTGTTTTCTATTGAGATTCATCTTAACAATGAATCTCTAATTCTGTTAATCCCCTGTTTTTATCATTGAAAATATTAAGAATGCTTTTACATGCTTTTTTTCCTTTTGGACTAAAGGGGGGCAGTGAAGTGTTTGTCCTGCCCTCCACTTCACGGGACTTTTATTATGGCGGATAAAAGCAATCTGTGGATTAAGTGGGGATCTACCCCTGTAGCATCAGTAGGCCTACCAGTAACCCCTTCGCCCAGTCATGGGCTACATCGGAGAGCAATTACTTCTCCGCTGATTCACTTCTTCTCTAGCTTTAGTTCTTTATCTCTCTCTCTCTCTCTCTCTCTCTCTCTCTCTCTCTCTCTCTCTCTCTCTCTCTCTCTCTCTCTCTCTCACACACACACACACAGTGTTCCTCAGAGACTGTGCCTCATGCTGGTTCTTTGGTATTAACAGATCCAGCAGTGGGAGCAGAATCTGGAGAGCTTCAACGTAGACCTGTTCCGCATGCGCTGCTACCTGGCCAGCCTGCAGGGCGGGGAGCTCCCCAACCCCAAGAGTCTCCTGGCCACCGCCAGCCGCCCATCCAAGGCCACCCTGGGACGTCTGGGGATCTTCTCGGTCTCCTCCTTCCACGCACTGGTCAGTTCCCCACGTGAGAAGATTGTGGTCCTGAAGCCTGCAGAGGTCTGCTCCGTCATGCGAGGTAGATAGTCACTCGCCTTTTCTCACTTCTCAGATCTGCTCGAGAGACGAGGCTACGATGCGGAAGCGCTCTCTGTCCCTGTCCCAGCAAGGACGCAGTAGGAGAGGAGTCTTCTCCTCCCTCAAGGGCCTGGACAGCCTTACAAAGCGTGGGCGGGAGAAGAGACCCTCTGCTTCCCAGGTACCTTCAGACTAACGCTGAGTCACCACTAAACAGCATTTATCCCATGCTGCAATGAGACAAATGTGTCCCAGATGTTTTACAGTAATTGGAAATACACATGTGAAAATATCTGTCCACTGAGTATAGTTTAGCCTAGTCTGTTTGTTTTCGAGTCCCTTAATTTAACGTGTTTGCGGGTTTATTGAGTCCAGATTGGCAAGTTTACAGATTTACAGCTTTATTGGGTCCAAGTGGTCCAAATAATTGTGTTCATGTGTGCTTGTGGAGTTAAATTCTGTATTTATACCTCATGTTGGTAGAGACACTCCTCATGCAGGTGGAAATAAGCCATTATTGTGAATTTTGTCAAAATATTGTTTGCTAATTGTTGCCTCTAGAGAGACATAATTTATTCATGTTGTTCAATCTCCCAACTCCACCTCCTTGCTGAGAAATGCATGCTGGTCTGTTTGGGCTGCAGCAAATATCTATTTTAAAATATTTAATACCTGGAGATTTTGATGATGTTTAATGCACACACCTCATCTCTGTGCTGAAACTATTAAACTCTGTTCCACTTCATTTTAGTTTCATTCAGTATTTGTTTCATCATGCCTTGCTAAATCAGATCAGACCATAAAGCACGTCCCATGTATTTTTGGTAAAATCCCATCCTCTCCTCTTTATCTCCATAACAAGGACTGCATTGACATCAGTTACTGTTCACACAGCAGCCTTGCTCAGGTAAGACTGGCCGACTGAGTTTGTGCATGGCGCTGTAGTAACCCTGGTCCATGATGATCGTTGCGGTGCGTCCCTGCCTAACGCCCGTCCCCACTGTCACCCTGTAGCCTGGCCCGGTTACGTTAACTCTCAACAACCCAACCTGCCGTCAGGGTTTAGGGAGTGGCCTGCCACTTGCTGACACGTGTTGTGTGATGGAAGATCCAGCCGGCTTGGCTAATGAGTTCCAAAGACATTTCGCACTGCAGAGAGAGAGAGAGAGAGAGAGAGAGAGAGAGAGAGAGATACGGATCATAAATTATTAAAAGCCATATGTGGTAAATTGCAGCCTGCTCTACAATGCCCTGCAGCGACAAACAGATGGTTTGTGTAAGAGCCATGCGCTAGAAGCTGAGTATTAACCAGGCCTCCCTGATATGAAGGCTTCTGCATCAGCCCTGAAGTCAAAATGTGTTTTTTTTTTCCCTCTGCCTCCTTTGTGGTGTCAAAAACTGCCAGAATGCTGTTTAATTCCTCCCGGGTGGAGGGGGGGGGGGGGGGAAGTGAGGTCACGGTTGTATGAGAACACCGCTCATCTCAGAAACACCTGAACAGACAGAAAGTGGTAGCTACCACAGATGTTTAACGTAGCACTAAAGAGGGTGATATATCCGCCCCAGTTACCTGCGACCTGCTGATCTGCAAGGTGTTTCTGAGCGATCCGTCAAACGTCTCTGTTAAACGCCCCCGCATTAGCCCACGAAGTATTCACCGGTCGCCTCGCCGAGGCCTCATAATCCGCACGGGCTCGTCCCAGAAAGCATCGCCCACGGGGACGTTATTAACAGGTCGAGCCGCCGCATCCGAATCCGCCGTGTCTTGCTCTCGGCACCGTTCGCGCGTCTGGCTTCCCCCGGAATTCCCACAATGCCACAGTGCTGCTTATTTCTCCCAGCCAGGCCTACGGGCTTCTGCTCTTCGTCGAAGCAGTATCGAACGCGGCAGGCTCGCCGTGACCGGCTTGCAACTCCAAACGGGTCTCCTGCGGTCACGTTTGTCGGTCACCTCCATCTGATGGAGTGGCTGAGAGTGTTGAGACGTGCTGATGGACCTTTGACCTCTCTCTTCAGATCTTTGACAGCGATGGAGGATCACAGCTCGGTCAGCCCCCTCATAGCAGTGAGGTGAGACACCGCCAGCAACACTGCTACAGTTTACATTCCCGTTTCTCCTCTGTAATTTGTGTTAAACGTTAGCTACGTTTGACTTTCGGCACAAGCTTTGATTTAACGCATGCTCGGAAAAGGGGACATCCTCCCCGTCTGGTGTGTCTCCGACTCACAGAAGAACACATTATTTTTGATTGTTTGGTGCTGCGTCTCATTTCATACAGAAGCACTTCTGATCTGTGCAGATACAATGCTCCACATTCAGTTTTGTTCCATTAAGGGTTAAATCCAGCCCTAAACAGCACATGTACAAAGACATCCTTTCACAGAAGCCCATGTCGGAGATGTGTTCATTTCCTGTGTTTAATTCCCCCGGCTGTGTGGATGGGGACACACGTTGTTAAACACGATTTAAAAGTGTGTAAAATGTATTAATAATTTTTTCTTATTTTATGATTACATGCTGTATTTGAGTAAATACATCATGTTTTGTAGTTTCAAACTCCTAGACTGAAGCTAAGGGGAGTGCTCTGTGCTGTTACTCTGAAAACCTTATGCACTACACTCTTCTCTCTCTTATGTAGCTATGTTGAATATGTATTTATTCATTTGCATCCTGATTCCTTATTTATGTATAAAAATTGTAGGCATAATATTTTCCGGTTGCTAAGTTGCGCCGGTAGAGGACTGTTTTAGTATGGCACTTACTTCAGACATGAAGCTTCTGTTCCGCTTTGCTAGATCTTTAAAAAGAAGCGGTTGGAGGATAGTTCTATAAATGATGGAGGTTAGTTCTAAAAATGATGGAGGTTAGTCCTTTAAATGATCACCCACCATTTTGGAGAGGAAAGTCTGAACTACGGGACACGCACACACACGCACAGACACGCACACACACGCACACACACGCACAGACACGCACACACACGCACAGACACGCACACACACACACACACACACACACACACACACACACACACACACACACACACACACACAGTGTTGGGTAATTTGGTCTTGGCGACTCATGGAAATCTGACAGTTGGGACACTGTGGGCAGTGTGGAATGAATGAATGTACGCTCAGTCATGTTGGTCAGGGCAGTGTTGGGCAGTGCACAAACTCACGGCTCTCACAACCACTGGACTGAGGGGACCAGCAAGTGTTCCCTAAGTTGACCTGGAGTTCCCTTTCTGGAAAGTTTGACCCTTGCTTTAAATATCGACGCTGACAGGACTGGCTATGTTGAGACTCGAGTGGTCTTGCTGGCTGGTGACATGTTTGTCAGAACACTGGTCCTTTGGTCTCTGCTCCTGGTTGAAGGTGGCATTGGGGAAGGTTCCGGAGAGTCGGATGAATACTCGTCTGTGTCAGACTTAACTTCCCAGCCGGGGTAACATGCTGCTGTTTGTTCTGCTCAGTGACTGAGGACGCTTGTACTCATTTCAGATACCAAAGACATGAACCCGACCAAAATCACCACAGTGTGTTCATTTCAGATACCAAAGACATGAACCCGACCAAAATCACCACAGTGTGTTCATTTCAGTTACCAAAGACATGAACCCGACCAAAATCACCACAGTATGTTTCATTTCAGCTGATGGTTGGATAACTGCAATGAGACGTTAGCCGATTAGCTCAAAAAGTTTAGTTATGTTCCTTCTGCTGTTTATAGGTGGTGTTTGGGGGACATGTGAATCATCTTTTAAACTCTTTTCATTTTCATATTTTGCCCCTTTGCAGTTCTGTTTAGCTTTGTGGGGTAGTTTTGGATGATTTTTAGATTTTTATTGTACATATTTTTTTTTTCAAGAAATCGGTAAAATCCCTGTTTACATCCACATGCATTCTGGTCCAGTTGGGATAAAAGCTCCACTGCATCTATGCAGATGTTTCAAAGTGGTCCACAGACATAAACGATGCTAATATCCAAACAGTAATTTAGCAGCGACACAATCATTATAATCAGAATGATCTATAATGAGCTCGGATCACAGCGTGTTATAATGTCTAAACGGTTTGATTTGTGGCCTCTTGTTCAATGAGACGAAACTCTGCCAAGTTTAGCATTTGCTCTGATGAAATGCACTGACTTTAATTCCCCTGTCCTTTCTTCTCCACTCAGAGACTGGATGGTTTTACTGATGTTTACTCAATGGCACCACCCGAAGGCCACCACTGGGATAGCAGATTGGAGACCTGTGTGTACATGCCTGACAGCCAGGTGGTTCCAGTGCTTGTGAAAGACCACCACACAGTCATGGATGTCCTCACTATGGTCTGCAAGGTAGAAAGTGTTCATCAAAGTGTTTGTTTACAGATTGTGCTTTTAAAGGGAGCGATGTAGGCTAGTGTCAGCGTTACAGAGAGGAGACGTTCACGTGGCAGACGCTAACAGGATTTAGATTATTCTGTGGATGATGGGATTTTACAATCAAAGCTGTCCAGAATGTGTGTGAAACCTCATCTCTCAGATGTATAAGGAGCAGTAATCTCATTAATAGTAGAGTACAAAGAACAGGGTCTTCCACACTGGTGGCACTATTGAGCTGTACTACATTACTCTGTGTGCATTGTCTGTACCTTTTCTCCATTTTGCGCTCAGCTGTGTGTGTGTGTGTGTGTGTGTGCACACGAGACGGTGGGGTAACAGAATCATGGACACAGGGCATATGGGCATGATCATTAAAAAGATGACATGAGTGAGCTTAGTTTGACAGCAGGGCTACTTCTCCCTACTGGAGGGTGTGACAGCAGTGTGACTAACAAGCAGTTTATTTTAACCCAGAGTACACAGCAACACACCATCTGATTGGGGTGTGATGCCACCATCTGATGACTGTCAGTATTGCACTGACGTTTTTTATCTGGTTCATTATTAGGGATGTGTTCTATACCTATATCTCGCCCATATTATTATCTATATATAGTACAATGTCTGTGTGTAACTGTTATTGCAATATTAAGAATTACAACACATCACAGGAGGTTGCAAAATGTAAAGGAACTTTAATCGATGTAACTTTGATGAAATGGCGCAGGTGTGAGTCACACACACACACACACACACACACACACACACACACAGCTGAGCGCAAAATGGAGAAAAGGTACAGACAATGCACACAGAGTAATGTAGTAATGTAGCTTGTTGTTTCGTCATGTCTTGACGATGATGTCGTGCCTCTCAGGTCAGGGACCTGGATCCCGCTCAGCACTGTCTGCAGCTCCGCCGATGTACCGATGACGGGACGGAGGTGCGCAGTCCCGCGGGCCACGAGCTCCTGCAGGACCTGGTACGCCCTTCCGAGCGCCAAACCTGTCAGAGCTACGTCTCTGCGTTTCGCCCCGAGCTAAATGTCCTTGGCGTGCCCGTGTGGGGCTAACAGTGTTGTGCCCTTTCCCCCAGCCATACGCTCAACTGGAGGTCAGACCCATGGACGTCTACACACTCCACATGACCCGGGCCGCCGACACGGGGGACTTCGGTAAGTGGCTGGCACTTTTACAGGGCACAGTGGTGTGTGTGTGTGTGTGTGTGTGTGTGTGTGTGTGTGTGTGTGTGTGTGTGTGTGTGTGTGTGTGTGTGTGTGTGTGTGTGTGTGTGTGTGTGTGTGTGTGTGTGTGTGTGTGTGTGTGTGTGTGTGTGTGTGTGTGTGTGTGTGTACAAACTGCTTTTCTCCTGCCAGGTTTACGCCCTCTCACATCTCACTCTCCTGCCTTTCAGGGTTTGCCGTCACAGGCCACGTGGACAGTTGTCAGAGCAGCCGTGTCTTCGTCAGCGAGGTTCTCCCCGATGGAGTTGCCTTCAGTGAAGGTGTTGCCATGTACACTGCGTTGCCATGAATACTGGAGAGAACACTACGGAAACTCCTGCTTATTCCGTTTTTATTTCCATAGAATAAAAAATTCTGCAGAGTTTTTGTGAGCTGTCTGCATGTGTCATTTGGTGTTCCCCAAGCTGTGTTTAAAGAAGCCGCAGGGCTGTTCTCACCAGCGCTGCTGCGTTGTCGTGGTTGTCAGGTCTGAAGGCGGGCGATGAGATCCTGGTCCTGAACGGCTGTGAGGTGTCCACGCTAGACCTGACTCACATTCAGACGCGCTTCGGACAGCAGACGCTACGTCTCACCGTGAGACGCCGTCCCCCCTCGCGCGGTCTGAGCGACCTGCCGCACGCCCAAGCTCACGGCAGCCAGCGCCCGCTACGGAAGGACGTCCTGTACACCCACCACAGGGCCAAGTCTGCCACAGGTAGCCAACGGTCCCGCACACGCCCACAGACCTGTTCACGCGTTCTCCCGCACACGCCCCCACAGACGCACTCGAGCATTATCCTGCAGATGTCTATTTTGCAAACGCTGTGTGTGCGTATGCGTGTGCACGTGTATGTGTGCACGTGTGTATGCATGTGCTTGTTTCTGTTTGCCTATTGGCTGTGTAGAATGAATTAAATGGTTATGTGGTTCAATAACCAAAGTACCGGCTTATTCAACAAATTATACAAGTTATGTAAAATGTGTAAAATTTCATCAGCATATGATGCTGTTCTTTTGAAGTCACACATGTCCACATTGCGGATGTCACACAGTTGACGTTTGACCACACCTCGCCACACACACTTCCTGTCGCGAGTCGCCTTCTTCCTCTTACTGGAATCATCTTTTCTCAATCGGCTATTCACATAAGAGCTGATGAGCAACAGTGCGTTTATAGCGTGGATGGTGTAAGGCCTGGGCCTGTATGCTCTAGGATTAAGGTATGTGTGGAAGAATCTTTGAGACACCTCTGGTAGGTGACAAATGTCCTGTGGTAACAAACCTACATAGCAGCCTGTTGTAAATATGTTTGGTCATTGGTTCATCTGCATGTTGAGATCCTGCCGGCAACTGTCGGTAATTTCAAGAACGCTGTTTATGTTTAATGACGTTTCTGATATTAATTGCATTTCAGTGACACCGTTTATATGTTAGTGATGTAGAGGACAAAGAGAGTTGCCTGTTAGTTGAGCATCTGACAAGGATACATCAAGATGTTCAAGATGAAAAAATGAACCACTTAATCGTCTTAATCAGTCTTTATTTTTAATGTGTAATCCACAATTTCCTGCAAGACTTTTGTCACATGACAATCAAGCTAGATGCAAAATAACATCCTAAAGAAACACTAGTTTATCTCTAGTATTTCTTCGTTTTCTTTCCCTCCCCATCACTGCTGGACTCCCAACAGCTTCTGCTGCTCAGCACGGCTTCAGGTGGGAAGCAAAATTGTCCCAGATTGCATTTGTAGGTTTACTCTGACATTTCTGAAATGGCTACAGTGTGCTGTGCGTAGAGTGTGAGAAGTGTTCCTGCTGGCAAGAGTAACACTCGGTTCACACCACTCACCAGTCGCAGCTCAGCTGGGAGCCGGACACGCGCGCAGCCACAGACGCTCGTGGCCGGGCCTGTGTCGCGCAGGCGCAGTTTATGTGTTTGGGTCAGACTGTGGCGGGCCTTAACACCTCCCCTGACCGGACGAGGACAAACGCGTACGTGCTGAGAAAGAGGTTCAGCCGTTAAAGTCGCGGTTCTGAATTGTCCTGCTGTCACACGGTCTTTGTCATAATGCCCATGAGCTTTATGAACAAGCTAAACTTTGATTAGCAAGTTGGGCGTTTCATGTTACACAGCGCTGTGAGCAGACGGCACGACTATCGGCGATTTTACGCTTTTAAGACCCGATTCATATTAATGGGTGGGCCTGGTTTAAAAACGGCCTTTACGTCACGCAGTATTTTAATCTTCCGTTCACTGAATGGCTTTAATTTAATATTTCCCTTAATTTCGTATATGCAGCAGTCTCCTTAAGCGTAGGTTTCTGCCTTAGTGAGCCATGAGCCAGTAGGTGCAGTTGCACGCCTGTGCCTGTAGGGGCGCTGAGTTCCCAGTACAGGACTGCTGTGCTGATGTGGCTAGTGATGGCAGATCACAAACCCCGACTACCTGACACTCCACTTAATGAAATCACTCATGCCGAGGCTCCTTATAATACACCTAACAACGTGTGGGATGTTCCACACTCTCAGAGGCATCTCCATGGGGAGATGTCTATTTATATACAGCTCAAGTCAAACCGGCGTTCTTTCTGTTCAGGTGCGCTGTGTTTGAGCGAGAGCGACTGTCGGAGAGCTTTGATTCTTTTGTAGAAAGTTAGAGGAGTACAGCAATGGGAGCTGAATTAAAAAAAGTCTTAATGCCTCATTTCACATAATATTCACGTCTGTAAACGTCTTGAGCTTAATAACGGTTGCAGTGAGGGTTCGGAGCTCCCCTCCATATTTATGCAAATTCACAATGCCTTAAGCAAACAAGTGTGTGAAATGTATGTAAATTCCTCCCAAACCTTCCTGCACTCGTGGTGAACGAGCGTAGGCATGACTAGGCATTACGCCTCGCCCCTCCCCCCGTCTGCAGCGCACGTGTGAGCCATCTTGAGACATACAGAGGGCTCTTAGTGGCTCGGACCCAGGACGGCATGTTAACACCCCCACCGCCACCCTCAACGCACACCAGCCCATCACCACGGGCGTGTCCAGCCATGCGGGTGTAAGCCAGTGACCCGTCTCCCTCCCTTTGTCTCTACAGATGTGTCCCGTTTGACGGAGGCCACGGCCCCAGCACTAGAGAATGACCTGCAGCGGTCTCAGAGTCATCAGGCAGCCCAGCACAGCAAGGTAAGGGTTAACCCAGCTCCACACCAGAACAGGGCCATCCTCACACACACACACACACACACACACACACACCCTAATGCGTGATGTGAACGCCGTCTCCATCACGCCGTCATGCATGTAACTAAATGTTCCGGAGTTATTTCGACTCTGGCCATGTGTGACATAACCGTTGATTACACATTTAGATAACTAGGCGAAGTTGATTTGAAAGGAGAAAAAAATGTCTAAAAGACTCGTGGTGTCCAGGCAGACACCCCCCCCCCCCTACATTAGCAGCATCTTTTTCCATTATGTTGAAAACAACTCACCGTGACGTTTGTGTTTCGATACACGGGGGGCATGTGGAGCTGCAGTGCGCAGCTCTGATCACCATCGTTAACTCGCTGACTGTGGTCTCTCCTCCACCTGCACACCACCTGCAGACGAGCGAGTGCCAGGATGGGGCGGGGCTGCTTCAGACACCTTCCCCCCCCACCCCCCACCTCTGTTACAGCACCCGGGCAGATATGGGCAATTCGCACCGGTGCTGGTCTTGCATGCTGGGATGAAATCCTCAACCCCGATGAAAAGCAGGCAGACTGCAGAGAACCAGACAGATCAGAAAGAGAGAGGGAGTGAGAAAGAGTGAGAGAGAAGGCTGAGCTCTGAAACAGAATTACAGGCAGAGTGTAGATGGGTTTTGTTTTCAGTGGAGCAACCTTGATGGGTCCTTTTGTACTTGCAAGGAAATGATAATAGCCCATAATCCTTTTCTGCTTTTTTTGGCATTTCACTCGCATTTTAGGCTGTGCAGTCGGTAACTGATGATTTTGAGAAGTGTTGGTTCTCTTTCTGAATCTTCCTACACTGGTGTTGATGGTTCAGAAGTACGACTGAGCAGTGTGGTGATTAAATGAAGGTGCTACTCTGAATTTCAGAGTCACCTCGCAGCGCACTTGACCCAGCAGGAGAGGCAGAAGGTAATCACACAATCAGTAAAACATCTTAATCAAGTACCGTCACTCTGGCTGTGGCACTACGTTACATTATTACAGCACAACACGCGGAAGCTACAGTTCACCTACAGTTCACCTACAGTCCCATGCAGACTAGTGATGTGTAGCTCCCCCAGAGAACCCATGTGTTGTGGTCAGTGCCGGGTGTGTAGGGGGGGTTGTGTTTGAAAAGAATACTGTTCCTATTTGCTCTTATAGATGCTATAATATCCTGTTTGCTATTATAGATTATCATTTTCCATTCAGACCTTTAGTCAAAGCTCTGTGGTGATGGTTAAATCTAGTAGTTCACCTCTAGTGTGTCTGTATCAGGTCTGTATCAGAGCGTTGCCTGTCTATGTGGGATCCTGAACCGGGTAGGTGGATTAGACAGAATTTAATCTATCTGCCCTCTCTGTTTGCCTGTTGGCAAGGACGGGTCCCTCCGTGTGGTAGCGAGTTACGGGCTGGACTACAGCAGGTCTCGCTTGTTCTAGCAGAGACATGGTGACGTGGGTCTTCAGGGCTTCTTCTCCACCTGCGATAAGACATGTTCTGATTATTATCTCCGCTATCGGTGTTTGTGTCTTGAAATGTTTGGGCCTCAGAGCAAAATTGCTGAAAAAAAACAAGGCAGCTGTGCTATGAGCGAAAGCAGATACTATAGGGTCCTGTAAGGGTTGTTGGTTACGATGCAGGTTGGAGATTTATTCCTACAGAGCAGCGCTCGAGCGTGTTAACACCAGTTCTGAGTGGTAACTACTGCAGTTTGGCAAAAAAAAGGCATCTGTTTGAGAGATGAATGTAAAACAGGGTCTTGTGCCGTCTTAACGGGTGTGCTGCGCCATCTTAACTGATGCTGCTGGTCACCTCCTAATATAGACTCCGTCTGGACCAGAGTGCAGTTCATATTTATCGAGTTAATGCGAGTGATCCAGTGTGCGAGCAGTAATCGTCTGTTACACCAGCATCCACCACCAAGCGCTGATTCCCAAGGTCATTAGTTTGTTCTCAGAATAAAGAAAGTTGAAAATCCGTTTAGGGGAGTTGGGGGATCCGCTTTGTGGCCCCATTTCTTTCGCCTGAAGCGTTGACAAAGGCATGGACCGTTTCATCCTTGCTTTCATCCTTTACTTTATGCTTGTTTATAATAAGACATAGACCATCTTCACCCTTAGTCCTTTACCCTTATGCTTGTTTATAATAAGACATAGACCACCTTTACCCTTAGTCCTTTACCCTTATGCTTGTTTATAATAAGACATAGACCATCTTCACCCTTAGTCCTTTACCCTTATGCTTGTTTATAATAAGACATAGACCATCTTCACCCTTAGTCCTTTACCCTTATGCTTGTTTATAATAAGACATAGACCATCTTCACCCTTAGTCCTTTACCCTTATGCTTGTTTATAATAAGACATAGACCATCTTCACCCTTAGTCCTTTACCCTTATGCTTGTTTATAATAAGACATAGACCATCTTCACCCTTAGTCCTTTACCCTTATGCTTGTTTATAATAAGACATAGACCATCTTCACCCTTAGTCCTTTACCCTTATGCTTGTTTATAATAAGACATAGACCATCTTCACCCTTAGTCCTTTACCCTTATGCTTGTTTATAATAAGACATAGACCACCTTCACCCTTAGTCCTTTACCCTTATGCTTGTTTATAATAAGACATAGACCACCTTCACCCTTAGTCCTTTACCCTTATGCTTGTTTATAATAAGACATAGACCATCTTCACCCTTAGTCCTTTACCCTTATGCTTGTTTATAATAAGACATAGACCACCTTCACCCTTAGTCCTTTACCCTTATGCTTGTTTATAATAAGACATAGACCATCTTCACCCTTAGTCCTTTACCCTTATGCTTGTTTATAATAAGACATAGACCACCTTCACCCTTAGTCCTTTACCCTTATGCTTGTTTATAATAAGACATAGACCACCTTCACCCTTAGTCCTTTACCCTTATGCTTGTTTATAATAAGACATAGACCATCTTCACCCTTAGTCCTTTACCCTTATGCTTGTTTATAATAAGACATAGACCATCTTCACCCTTAGTCCTTTACCCTTATGCTTGTTTATAATAAGACATAGACCATCTTCACCCTTAGTCCTTTACCCTTATGCTTGCGTGTCCCCAATCCACCATTCCTGACCCCATTTGCATCTGTGTGTTTAAGGAACTGTTACTGGGGTGATGAGGTAGCCTCATTTCAGTTTCACTTTTAATTGGAGTCAAATGTTCTCCAGTTTGAGTTTATCCTCCGTGTTCTACTTGTTGGAAGAAAGTAAAGATCTTTGCCTCTGTCCATACCTTAACCACTGGAGTCTCCCACGACACGTAGCTGTTGCGGTGGATAGACACACGTGCATTTGGTCAGCATCTCCAGAAATGGCACTTCACACTTTTACAGTTCTTCACGTCGTCAACTTTCTTTGGTCGTCTGAGACCCGGAAGACTCTGACCACTACAAGATGTCTCCATTTCTATCGCTCAATTTCTGCGCAGTAAAAATGGGTAGTTGAAGCTTCCTCCTCTCTGTTCCTGGGCCGTGAAGGTCAGGCACATCGTTCTAGCGTGTGCTCTCGAGAGCGCTGGAACAGACGTCCTTGTTCACACACAGCCCGAGCGTGAACGTTCCCATAATACTGAACGCAGATTAATTATGAGCACGAAAAATAAGTCCATTACATAAGTAAAACAGTTTAGGAATGTATACGCATCTGTACCACACTGCATTCTTCCGGATTCCATGTGACCAAAGCTGAGCAAGTGGCCACACGATGCCTAATCAAATCTTCATTTATAATGCAGGTGTATTTCAGCTGTGAGTTAAGGCACACAGCCAGGTATGTTCCAACAGCCGCTACTGGTTGTCAGAAAAGCCCTGAATTTTCAAAACTACAGCCATCAGTCTCCTAGCACCCCTTCACTGTAGACCTGTGGGGAAGGAATCCGCTAATCCGGTCAGTCAGCATACGGACTTTGAGCGGTTTAACAATAATCTGGGCTTGCCTGCTGGATCCGTCTCGTAGCTGGAGCCATGGTGCCGTCAGCCAGACGCAGGGTGGCGGGAGGTCTGTAGCGATCAGTGCCCCCGACCCGGAGGCTGAGCGGACCGAGCCCTACGCAGAGTCATCTCTCTAGGCATCTCTCTGGGCATCTCTCCGCTCCTGACCATGAATGTGTTGCACCGCCCGGTCCGAGTCAAGCTGGCCCCCCTTGCTGGAGGACACGGGCGGCTGCCCGAAGGTGTGGAAGGGATCAGTGCTCCTGGTAACCTACTTTATCTGATCTACCAGTATCTTCATGTGTGCGACTCATGTTTCCATGTCTGGTTGGTCTTCCTTCTGCTGAATATGAACATTTTGTGTGTGTTGGTGCAATTGTGAATTTATCCATCTGTCTCCTGACGGATGCGATTATGTCTCGTCCCTGCATGCTTTACTGGGTTTTCCCCATTCACTCCCATAGTCTTACCATTCACTCCCACAGTCTTACCGTTCACTCCCACAGTCTTACCGTTCACTCCCACAGTCTTACCGTTCACTCCCACAGTCTTACCGTTCACTCCCACAGTCTTACCGTTCACTCCCACAGTCTTACCGTTCACTCCCACAGTCTTACCGTTCACTCCCACAGTCTTACCGTTCACTCCCACAGTCTTACCGTTCACTCCCACAGTCTTACCGTTCACTCCCACAGTCTTACCGTTCACTCCCACAGTCTTACCGTTCACTCCCACAGTCTTACCGTTCACTCCCACAGTCTTACCGTTCACTCCCACAGTCTTACCGTTCACTCCCACAGTCTTACCGTTCACTCCCACAGTCTTACCGTTCACTCCCACAGTCTTACCGTTCACTCCCACAGTCTTACCATTCACTCCCACAGTCTTACCATTATGAAGTCTTTGCCTTGGGGACTGCCGAGCGGGCACCATTACCAAAACGTGTGCGTCAACTCCTCCGAGGGCCAGAAGAATAATATTGGCCGAAAAGCGAGCAGGAGCGCGTATAATAGGAGGCGCGGCCCCACGCTAGCGCGCTCCCGCGTTGATTTATGTGCTTGTGCCTTTTATTTATTGAGCTTTAAAAAGAGGGTGGCAGCGTGGTAAAGTAGCCCTCACCTCGGAGATGAATCATGACCCGTCTGAGGTTTACCACCGCTCGACGGGACACTTTCCACTGAGCAATGGTCACGATTCAGACCAGGGACGGCCCATATTTCACCTGGGCTGCTCTGTCAGGGTCTTTTACCCAGGTGTTTTAATGCACCCAGGGTCGTGCTTCACTAGGGGTTTATTTAGAAATTAGAATTCTGCTGTTAGCGGCCCAACGCTATGGTGTGTACGGTAATGGGAATGCTTATCGACACCCAAAACATGCTGACACAGTTCGTGTCTGCCATAAGTCTTTTTTTGGTTGTCTATGGTAAAAAAAAAAATCATTTGAGTTTTCCTTTGAGTAAATTGTTGGCTTTCAAAATAATCGCTTCTTGTTTGAATGTTTGAAATACTTAAGGCGTTTAGTTGAAGGCTAGTATGAAGAGGGTGAGGTGAGAGAGCTTAGCCCACTACTCGTGGAAAACTGCAACTACAGCTAATCCTCTTCTTATAAGATGTATACAAGCCGTAATCTCCTAACCCTCCACACCGCCTCCTACGACCTTATTAACAACACTGCCTGATTTTACTCTCTTACATGGTTAATAACTAATATATAATATTTAATAAATCACAATAGTGGTCCTGAGATCTACATAATTTATTAATATGCTGCTTGCAGCAGTGGAAATTGCCCCTGTTAAACTGAGGCAGATTTAAGTGCAGTGGTAATATCGCACAACCATCTTGCTTGTCTCATACTGTTTTGAAATGTACAAACTCCTCAGAGCCGTTGTCAGACCCTCCGCTGCTGTAGTGCACTCTGTGGCCAGAGTGTGTAGTGCACTCCTCCTGTGACCAGAGTGTGTAGTGCACTCCTCCTGTGGCCAGAGTGTGTAGGCAGATTCTGGGTGACTTGATGCCATGGACTGACTCTCCCCAGACCTGAATCCAGGGACGTTCTGTATCGGTGCATCCGACACCACCGGGTAGCGCCATAGACTGTCTAGGGTTTTCCTGAGAGGTCTGAGAGGACCCCCACCCCCCCAGGACACCATTCATCGTCTCATCAGACACACGGGGGGGTCGGCTGAGTCATGAACTTCAGCTTTTGAATCCAGCCCTTGGCATACTGATGATTCTGGTCTCCATTGACCGTTGTTGCATCATTCTGTTCTCAGTGAAGTGTACAGTTCATATCAGCTTTATATCACAGTTTATATAAAAGATTTTCAATTTTTTTCACTATGTGTGTGTGTGTACCGAGCATACTGATTCAGCAATAAATATGCTTCAGTGGCAAATGAAATCTCCACAAGCAGCACTTTGTAAATTATTCTTGGTTTATAACCTTTTTGAACTCTGCATGTGCAAATGCAGGACTTTCTACTGAGATGCACTGTCAGGCGTAGCGCACTGAATTGGTAAGGAATATGTCCACATGTAGCTGAATGTTCTGGGGGGGGGCACATGCACACCCAGTGTTCCGCTGCACCTGCCAAGACGAGTTGGGAGACCCACGTTTGGAATAAACAAAGCCCGTCTCACATGCCTAATGGCCTCCAAGCAGGTCCTGTTTGACACCCCTGTCAGACACCCCCTAACCCCCTAACGGGTGGCAAATCCCCTTTGTTTGGTGGGCGGTGTGAGACCAGCCTGCAGATTTGAGCTTCTTCACGGTGTGTGTAGGGCTTCAAACGGTGGAATCAGCTGGAGTCTTGTGCCCGGTTCACACCTTCTGTGTACACGGACGTGATGCGCGTCACGCCGGGGCCACTTTTAAGGGCCGAGAATGAAGGTGCTAGTCTGATCAAGAACCCAGACGAATCTCGTTCACTGGCCAATCTCAGTCTCTCAGCAAGCAAGAAAATGACATCAGTCCCAAGATGGTCGTCTTGGAAGCACTGAAAATGAATCTCCTTGTCAATGTTGTGGTGATCATGCTAAATTCACCTTGCTGCTACATGCTACAGTCTTCTCCATCTGTCATCCTGTCTCAGCAAAAGTTCCTCTTAATTGATGAACCGGCTCCATGATGTTTGACTGTGCAATCAGTGTGCGTTTATACTGGGGTCGGTTTCATTCCTCAATTACTGTGTGGGAGAAACGGCTTTGTCCTGCGGTGCAACCCCAGCTCAAAGTGTTTGGTTGCCATGGATGGTGGCACAAGAGGTGTGAACATCGAGCAGCGCTGATGATCCGGAGTGAAGGTGCACGTGCAGTGGTGATCCCACGTCCACCGGTGCGGACCAGGCCACTGATGGAGAGCCAGACTGGTTATTAATGTGAGAGCCAGATTATTGTGATTTGGGAAATCCCCGACTACTGCCAGGCTGTCAGTGAAGCAACCACAGAAGCTTCTGTACGCTGCCGTGAGCTTGGACAGCTTGGGTCCTGTCAAGCGGCCCTTGGTGGTAGGTGTGATCGTTGGCTTTCTCCGACATTCCGAGGAGAATGGAACAGGGGGAAGGAAGTTGATCTTGGGTTGTCCAAAAACCCGAACCAGCGAGGACCAACAAGTGACCCTGGGAGCCTGGAGCATCCAGCACACTCCGCTGTGCTGGTGAGTGGGCTTTTGGGGCAGGTGGCACTGGGCCAGTGGTATAGAACAACACTGAGTGACTCGTCACATCTATTTACAGTTCTGGTTTACTCAGGGTTTTTTATGACTGTGTGATGTGATGGCTGAGAGAGCCCAAGCGTGTAGATACACAGAGAGACGAGTCGGAGATGTTGCATTCATATTAAAAAGAAGAAAAGCAGGACAATGGCCGTCAGCTCTGCACGACAGTGTTGTGTGTTCGTCCCCTCCGCCTCCACACGTTCTAATTTTCAGCTCTTAATTGGTTATCTGGGTCACCCGCTACGCAAACACGGCCATTTTATTGCGTTTCTGTTTCTCGGGGGTGTGTTGCAGAGCCTTAGATTAGAGGACACTGCTGTGTCTGCCCTGCTGGTCAGGTCTTCACGGGCAGCTTGCTAGAACATCCAGAATCGCAGGGGAAGAAGTGCTTTGTGGTGTTGAGGTGCTTCTCGGCCTAGCTGTAGCCTTCTAGCAGTACAAGGTTTAATGGTGATGCTGCAATGGTCTTCACCCCTTTGGTGACTAGCAAAATGTAGATTGTGCCTGGCTGGTCAACCAAGCAAGGGGTCCTGTTCGATTAATATGTCAGCATGGTACGGCTCGGGCCACTCTTGTTCTAGCTGTAGCTCTGTGTGTGTGTGTGTGTGTGTGTGTGTGTGTGTGTGTGTGTGTGTGTGTGTGTGTGTGTGTGTGTGTGTGTGTGTGTGTGTGTGTGTGTGTGTGTTAGAGCATGAGAGAGAGAGAGAGAGGGCATTTTACAGACAATAGTGCCATGCAACCACAAAGCTGTCTAGTAACAGTTGTCTAGTAACAGTTGGAATCTCAGCATCTCGGAGAACAGGTCAACGTGGCGCACGAGAGCAGGTGTGGTGTAGTGATATTAACCTCATCAGCCAACACTGCCCTTAGTTTGCATACCTGTACTAGGTAATGGGTCTGTCATGTGTAATGCATATTACAGTCCTCTATGAATTTCTTTGAAATACACTGTGGTAATGGTAATAACATTTTATAGTAGCATGCTGCTACCGTGTTGCTACCGTGTTGCTACCATGCTATATGTGTGTACCACATGAGGCATTTTCACGTGCACTTTTTTCTTTTAAGTGGCTTAAAAACAAAAAGTAAGGACTTGCAAGTTTTTACTTGGGTTAGTTTCTCTGAAGATGTTTTTCATCATATTTTTTTTGCAGCTCATGCATACAATATTTATGTTGTTTATCTGACCTGTCAAGAATACGCAGTAAACATTAAATCTGTGTAGTTCGCGATGTTTGATATTTCACTATAGTGAAGCCTAGAACTTTGTGAGGGCTTCTAATCTCTCTTTAATTAATGAGCACACAGGGTTCTTGGCGCTCCAGTGTTGATGTGGGTGGTCCTGTCTTCACTCTGGGTCTCTGCCCACACTGCGTGCAGCTTCCAATCCAGAGCGCTTTGCTCTCTCTGGTTCTCTCTCTCTCTCTCTCTCTCTCTCTCTCTCACTCTCTCTCTCTCTCTCTCTCTCTCTCTCTCTCTCTCACACTCTCTCTCTCTCTCACACACACTCTCTCTCTCTCTCTCACTCTCTCTCTCTCACACACTCTCTCTCTCCCTCTCTCTCTCTCTCTCTCTCACACACTCTCTCTCTCCCCTCTCTCTCCTCTCTCTCTCTCTCTCTCTCTCTCTCTCTCTCGCTCTCTCCCCCTCAGTCTCTTGAGTAACCATGCCGTAATTAGTCAACAGTTCACCCAAAGCGAGCAGCTGGCTCCATCCTCCTTCTCTCTTCTCTCACAGCTAAGCCACTGACTCATACAGGGATATCTCCCACACTGCCCACCCCCATGCTCACCCACTCATCCCTGCTTACGCACACACACGCGTGTGACACACACACACACACGCACACACACATTCGGCTTCTTGATTCTTTGCTCACTGCAGCCTAAGGAGTTTGGCATCGGTGGCTCAGAACCTCTGGGTGGCTCTGACTGTCCTGGGTTGCTTAAGCTTTAAGATTCACTCTCATTTTCTCTGCTCTCCAAGTGCCAGATACAGGATCTGAGCAGCAGAAGCTGTCAGCATTTCTACGAGTACCCATATTCAAACTCGCGTTGTTCTCACGTTGTTGTCATGCAGACTCTCACGTGTCTTTTGAGGCCGCCGTTCTGCTGTGCTAAACCGACCCAGTTGTGAACATCAACGGTGCCTGTAGTCAATACTTTTACTATTTCAGGGATTGGTTTGTAAAGAGTGCAAGGAAAGTCTGTTCCTGACAGCTGTCATGTTAAACCTTGCTGCTTTGTAATGTCAGATGAATTAAACAAGTGACAATAAATTGTACACATGGACTGTAGAATAAACTATTAGAAACTAAGTTAACTATTATTAAGTTATTTTAAACTAAATTATTTTAAAACACAATTTTAAACTACGTAATTATCGAGCCATGGTATGAAGCTTGCGTGGACTCGACCTCACGTACCACTGAAGTCATGATTGGTTGGGGCTGTGCGCGTTGCTGGTGTGGTTCTCAGTGGTCAGCTCAGTCTGTTCCTCTGTATCTCTCCCTCCATTTTGGCTCTGTGGTTCTCAGTGGTCAGCTCAGCCTGTTCCTCTGTATCTCTCCCTCCATTTTGGCTCTGTGGTTCTCAGTGGTCAGCTCAGCCTGTTCCTCTGTATCTCTCCCTCCATTTTGGCTCTGTGGTTCTCAGTGGTCAGCTCAGTCTGTTCCTCTGTATCTCTCCCTCCATTTTGGCTCTGTGGTTCTCAGTGGTCAGCTCAGTCTGTTCCTCTCTATCTCTCCTTCCATTTTGGCTCTGTGGTTCTCAGTGGTCAGCTCAGCCTGTTCCTCTCTATCTCTCCTTCCATTTTGGCTCTGTGGTTCTCAGTGGTCAGCTCAGCCTGTTCCTCTCTATCTCTCCTTCCATTTTGGCTCTGTGGTTCTCAGTGGTCAGCTCAGTCTGTTCCTCTCTATCTCTCCTTCCATTTTGGCTCTGTGGTTCTCAGTGGTCAGCTCAGCCTGTTCCTCTGTATCTCTCCCTCCATTTTGGCTCTGTGGTTCTCAGTGGTCAGCTCAGCCTGTTCCTCTGTATCTCTCCCTCCATTTTGGCTCTGTGGTTCTCAGTGGTCAGCTCAGCCTGTTCCTCTGTATCTCTCCCTCCATTTTGGCTCTGTGGTTCTCAGTGGTCAGCTCAGCCTGTTCCTCTCTATCTCTCCCTCCATTTTGGCTCCGCACATTCTCCCATGTTTTGTACATGATGTACGAAGATTCTCTGCAAATGAATAATTTTGTCCAGTATATGAAATATTAATGTTTTCTCCAGTTTTTGGACATTTGGTGAGCTTATTCATTAGTGTGTCCATTTTTTCATTTGGCTTGAAATATTTTATGGCCAAAATTAAAACACTGGGACCAACTCTTTTGCCGTACAAGTATAAAAGTCAGCTATCTTATCTAGCTATCACATTGGGTGTCCTGAAGTGACTTAGTTTAAGTTAATGTGCTGAACATTTTTACCCTCTAGTTTTTATTCTGAACCCTTGGATCCAGAGGTAATCTCACCACAAGACAGAAGAAAGTGTCACGGTGACAGGGTCACGGCGACAGGGTCACGGCAACAGTGATAGCACCCCATGCAGGCTCCTTCTCTGGAGTTGCAGCTAGCCAAGCAGAGCCCTCCAGTGACCAGGGTACCCGCGGGTCCTTAAAAAGTCTTAAAATGTCTTAAATTTAGTTTTCCATATTCAAGGCCTAAAAATGTCTTAAAATGTCTGGAATTTTATGAGGGGAGGCATTAAATTATTATAAGTGTGTGTTGTTCAGTTGTTCTGGCGCGATGTGAACTTTGCCGAATCTAGCGCTAATGCAGAAAATAACCGCTCCAGGGTCCTAGTGCTAGATTCCTAGCTTTGGAGTATACGGCCTCAACAACGTCAACAATTTTCGTTCGCCAAGCCCCCCCCCGGTCAACAATTCTCGGTCGCCACACCCCCCCCCCCCCCCCCCCCCCCCGTCAATGATGTGGAACACACCTGCATCCCCAGTAATAGTATTATTTTTTCTTGTGAGAGGTATTAAAAAGGTCTTAAAAGTCATTGAATTTGAGATTTTAAAATGTGCAGATACCCTGGTGACGTACATGCAGGGAGTGACGTACATGCAGGGAGTGACACCCCGTCACGAGTGTTATGGTCGTGCTCCCCCCCCCCCCCCCCCATCTGCCAAATTTGGCCCGCAGAAAAATATAGTTGATTAGCCCTGGCGTATATGTAGGGAGTGATGCTGCTGTGTTTGTGGGTCGCCTCTTTGCCAAACCTTTCCCAGTATTTGACTATGCAAACTCGGGGATAATAAGCTGAACGCTCTTGTGAGCATTTACTGCCATTTACATTTAATGAAGATGAAAGTGATGAGGACACATTTGGCAGCACTATACAGACATGTAAGTGCACGAAGCAGAATTCCATTAAAAACGGAACAAAAACAAACTAGCTACATAGCGTTTTTTTTGTTTTTTTACATTTGATGTTTACCGATACGAGAAGAGAAAGGAGACGTGGGGTTTAGATGTGGGGTTTTCACAAGACTTTCTACACACTCACTTCCTGGTTTTGAATTTAAATTCTTAGTAAGACACTTTTATTCATACTGGTCAGTGAGTGTGTGCTGCATCATCTGGCTTGCCTAATCTAATGGTTCGAATATCTTCCGCACCGTTTGCCTGTGAGCAAGTCCCTGCCGCACACACGTGTGCTGAGTCGGTTCTTTCTCGTGTCCCAGAGTGTGGAGGCGGTGTGCACACTGTACCGCTCCTCCCAGGATCCAGCGGGACTGATGGAGAATCGTAAGGGTGGAGCGGAGATGGAGGCCGGCCTGCTGAGGCCCTGCCCACGTCACATGACCGCCACGGAGCACCTGCGCAAGGTCATCCAGGAGTTGGTGGACACCGAGAAGTCCTACGTCAAGGTAACGAGCGTCCATGAACCCGGCGGCCCACTGTTAGCATGGCTACATGAGCAGATGGGTTAAGATTGAAAAAAATCAGTCAGGGTAAAAGAAATGCAAATGGGCGGGGCTAAGCCCACTTTGGGGGTTGGGGGGGGGGGCTTGCTACCACTCAACCTCACAGCTACGGCAGCCCGTGTGGAAGACGAGAGAGATGCTGAATCAAGTGAATGTTTCTGTTCTGTATGTTTCAAATAGACAGAAGGAGAAAAACTGTGGTTTTTGGTTAGAGGATTACCTATGTGCTAGCCTCATTACAGCCAGGGGCTACAACTACAATCTTGGTGAGTGGAATTACCCACGTACAGGTGCCTGACTGTTTATCCTTCTCCATCAGGACCTGAGCTGCCTGTTTGAGATCTACCTAAAGCCTCTGCAGAAGGAGACGTTTCTTACGCTGGATGAGGTAAGCCCACACACTAACGTTACCTCTAACGGAGCTGAGAGCAGGTTACAAAATGGGAATTCAAAGTCCTTAATCTTCCTCCTTTACGTCCTCCCAGGGAAGCCCTCGTGTGTCACTTCAGCTAATGACTAGCATGTTAGCCTCCGTGGTCTCTGCGCTGAGCTAGCTCTGACCCTGATAATAATCAATAGAGAGAGAGGAGTGGGCCTTATTAAAGCACCATTAACACAGCGAAGGGTGTCCTTGCACAGAGAGCACAAGCTCAGGAAACAAGTTGCTTAATACTGATGCTTTTGATAATGGTGACGCTCTCGCAAGCATTAAGTGCAGCTCTTTAAATTTAAAGAGTCACTGTTCTAGATGAATCCATTTCGTTTACATTTCCATTCACGCGCTTTTAAAATTCAATCCAGAGGTTCTGGTTAGGAGTCCTCTGAGGTTTAATGGGGATGTGTGCGTGTGTGAGTGAATAAAGCCTAATTGTATTGGAATGACTGGAATGACGAGATTGGTTGGTGTCCAATTTCAGATGGAGAGTTTATTTGGTAGCCTTCCGGAGATGTTGGATTTCCAGAAGGTTTTCCTGCAAACCTTGGAAGAGGGAATCGCTTCCTCACCAGACTTTAGCACCCTGGAGACCCCCTTACAGTTCAAGGCAAGAGACACCGCAAACACACAAGCACCCAACTGTTCATACAACATTAGTACACGTTTAAAAGTCTTGCATGAATTTCAGCATAACAATTAGCAAGAATAATGAGTGGCAGCAGTGAAGTTCAGTATTAGTGTAAGAATAAAGCGCAGTGTGATGTTTTAGTGGGTTAGGGCTGCTTGTGGGCTGTCAGTAGTGTTGTCGGTAGTGGGGGAGATCACGGAGGTTAGGACGGGAGAGGGATCTCCATACAGCTGCTCCCCGTCGCACACAGCATGGCTCAGCGCTCTGGATGATCACAACATCTCTCACTGTGGTTGGAATGGCTGAACAATGGCCTGTTTTATTTTTAACATCCTCTCTGAACCTAATGATTCAGCGCTTGTGATATAACTCTCTCTCTCTCTCATTTTAGAAGCTGCTTTTTTCACTGGGTGGATCGTTTCTCTACTATGCCGATCACTTCAAACTCTACAGTGGCTTCTGTGCAAACCATATCAAGGTCCAGAAGGTTCTGGAACGAGGTAGCGCACACCACACTCCCCCACACAGTGATGTTCACTGCAGTCATATTTTATGTGTGTGAGGGAGCAAAACAGAATATCGCTGTGCCTTAAAAACAATTAATCTTGGTTAAGGCCACAAAATATGTGCGGATATGCTGGCACAGCTCCAGCTGAATGCTGCTGTGGGCTGTTGAGTGTGTTTGTGTGCGTTATTGAATGTATTTACATGTGACTATGACAACATTAGTAGCTGTCAGATGCGTACGAGGGGATTATACATGCGTGTTGACGTGCGATCATGCCCAAAAAACTGAGCAGGTCCACGAATTTTAATACAAGGTCAAAATGGGGGGTTTTTAGCCTCCCAGAGGAATGCCTGCACTATAATAAGCACAGAATCATTAAAAGCTTACAGTACAGTAATTTTGAGAGTTTTTGAGTGTGTCTGAATATAAATGCTGAACTTGATTTATACTTGCAACGTTGGCCTGGTTTTGCGTACTGGGCAAACTGCCCAGTGCAGAATGAATGAGAGTCGTCTCGCTGGCTAATATGGAGGGAGGGGTGAACCCCAGTGGCTCTTTAATGTGTCCCGTTACAAGATCAGAGCAACAGTCCTTGGAGATGCAGAAATGACACTTTAATGGGCCCGGAGCAGACCTGCTGGCCAGCAGAGCTCTGGCGTTAGAGGAACGCCTTAGGGTGGGGCTGTGGTCCTCCTCATGCAGTTAACTCAGGCAGCGAGTGTGTGGGTGACTGCTGTCAGCAGTCTTCATAATTACACATTCTCACATACTGCATCTGTTGTGCCAAGAGTCCTGCTCATGCAGCAATAGTGTGTGTGTGTGTGTGTGTGTGTGTGTGTGTGTGTGTGTGTGTGTGTGTGTGTGTGTGTGTGTACTTGTTAATTGCCTGCCAATTACTATCTGAAGTGTCGGTGCGGTTGTGGTGTGGAGTGCCTGAATAATTGCGCTAACGTCTCGTCCTGAATCGCATGCGTACACTACCAGTATCTCCCCCACGCCAGAGAGGAGGTGCCACGCGTGTCCTCCGCCACGAGCCCTCTGATGGTCCTTCACCACGGCGACGCCACCGTCCTGTCCACAGCTGCGGCAGAGACGGGGCCAGGTCCCTGCGGGACGGGCCTCCTGCACGCTGCTCTGTGGCAGCTACAGCACTGCAATTTTGCTGCAGTGATCATAAAGGCGGGGGTGGGTGGGTGGAGGGGTGGGTGGGTGGCTGGAGGAGCCTGTGCTGCCTCCTTGTGGATGTGCAATGCGGCATGGGCGGTGGACAGTGCCTGAGGCCGTGTGTGTGTGTGTGTGTGTGTGTGTGTGGCTGTAGCGCAGTCCCCTGGGGTCATATATATAATATATATTAATATATATGTTCACACAGCTAAAACGGACCGAGCCTTTAAGGAGTTTCTCGACGCGAGGAATCTAACCAAGCAGCACTCGTCCACGCTGGAGTCCTATCTGATCAAACCAGTGCAGAGAGTGCTGAAATACCCCCTACTGCTGCGGGAGCTGGTGTCCCTGACCGACACAGACAGCGAGGAGCACTATCACCTCACAGGTATACACACGTGCGCACGGCAGACATTCTCTCTCACACACACTCGTGCACACACACTGCAGCATTGCTGAAAATGTTCTCCAAAACTCTCTTTTTATGTTTATATTTTGCTCATGGGATTCAGTACGGTGATCCCGTATATGAATTTTGAAACATTGCTGCTGAAATCTCATTATTTTAAGGTAGAATTATGTACTTGCCCGGTGTCTGTTCAGTCATCTCAGCTCTTTGTATTAAATGATGATCTTAAATTGACAGAATGGTGATTCATTCTTGTTACAGAGGCCTTGAAAGCAATGGAAAAAGTCGCCAGTCACATAAACGAGATGCAGAAGATATACGACGATTATGGCACGGTGTTTGACCAGGTGGTATCCGAACAAAGTGGCCCAGAAAGAGAGGTATTACCCCCCAGCACACGCCTGGTCTTCTGACACCTCCCACATGTCTTATGTCACATGTCCAACAAGTCCTGGGTAGCATTTTCCTATAGAAGCACGACATAAAAAAACAAAAACAAGACAAAAACGTTCCACATCTGTCTTCCTGTCTCTTAGGTCACAGAGATTTCCATGGGCGAGTTTCTCATGCATTCCTCTGTGATGTGGCTCAACCCCTCCCCCGCTCTGGGCCGTCTGAAGAAGGAGCCCGAGCTCACTGTGTTTGGTCAGTGTACAAGCTCTCACGCTTCTTCTCTTAAAGGTCACGGGAGAACCGCCCTGAGCGGTTATCGCCTGACGGTGCACCGTGACCCTCTGCATGATGGCGCCCCGTTGCAACTAGCGCCCCGTAGTTACACTGTTGACTCCAGGAGTCATTACAGGAACCCTGAATAGGTCCTAGCTGCTATATGAAAATGTGAAGCATTTGTCATGTGTGTCAGAAGTGTCCTTCCGGAACTAAAGATCCCGCCGTGTCCCCTGCACATTCCTGAATCCGCACACACACACACACACACACACACACTCCTCCTCCTCCCCAAGCTCATAGCACATCATCTTTCTTGTCTCATCAGTCTTTAAGAAGGCGGTGATACTGGTCTACAGAGAAAACAACAAACTCAAAAAGAAAATGGTGAGTGCCCATAACTCACACTCAACCCACCTGTGCAATGGGTATAAGAAGCAAAGTAATCATACTTTTTTCTCATGTTCATTCGTTTGCGTGTGTGTGTGTGTGTGTGTGTGTGTGTATCAGAATGTTCCACGCTCATCCCATTCTCAGGGAGATCAGGACCCCTTTAAGTTTCGCTGGCTGATCCCCCTGTCAGCTCTGCAGGTCAGACTGGCCAGCACGGCGGGTAAGAGTCTCTCTTCCTTCGAGTCGCCACCAGACACCCCGCACAGATAGCCAGGCCGGGCGGGTTCACTGAGACTAATGCCCCCCGTTTCATTCCGAACACAGAAACCAACTGTATTTGGGAGCTGATCCACACCAAGTCTGAAGTAGAAGGCAGACCAGAGATGGTGTTCCATCTGTGCAGCAGGTGGGCCACCATTTGACCTTTCTTAGATAAAAGTTCGTTTATACCTGATATGAGGGGGAAAAAAACGAACAATAATTCACACTCTCGTTCAGCAAGCCGGAGTGCAAAGTCAACATCGTCAAGGTGATCCGCTCACTTCTGCGGGAGACGGCCCGGCGGGGCATGCGCGGAGCTGATCGTCCCGCTGAGAAGTCCAGCAGAGACCGTTTGACCCCTGTGAGGAACGTCCTTCCGTCCTCAGCCCGGCTCGGTTAGTCCCCCCCCCCGAACCCCCCGCAGGGCCTGGCCTGACGTAATAGCAGGACCAGATGGTTGCGGTTTCACTCCACGAGCCCATGCATGCGTGTGTTGTTGCAGGTTCCTCGCGAGCTTCCTGGCTTTGCAACAAGACCACAGATGTCCAGTCCTTGGCCAAAGGCGGCCTACTGAAGCCCCCCCCACTCGACTGGGACTCGGCCAGCGAGAGTAGCGGTGCGCCTAGCGGCGGAGCCCCTCCCCCTGACCCGCCCTCCAACACGCCCACCGGCCGCGCCCACCCCGACCTCAGACGGAGCAGCGCGAAAGAATCCGACATCCTCAGCGACGACGACGACGACGGCGGCTTCAGCGAGCGGCCGGGCCGGCGCGAGACCGCCCCCGATGCGATGGAAGCCCGGTTCCGTCAGCTCCGCGTGGCCGGAGAGTCGTCGCAAGAAATGGCGGCCCGCTCGGAGTCCGAGGACGGCGACCAGCAGCCTCCGCTCCGTCGGGCTCACTTCTGCCCCGTGCGACGGAAAGCCAGCGGGGGTGGCGGCAGTTTACGGCGCCGCCAGGGGGCGCTGGTGAGCATGCGTCAACACAGCCGTTCTCTGGACAGCCAGTCGGACTCGGTTGTGGTTGGCGTGGATCTCAGTGCATTGGTAGAGAGGGAGTTCAGCGTGCAGAGTCCGACCTCGACCGTGAACCAGAACTGCTTTTTTGACACTGCCACCAAGGGGCCGGAGAGTGGGGCCACGTAGCAGCCCGCTTTCAATCTACTGTCTGACCCAAGATGACCTCTGACCTTTCTGTGAGCAAACACTGCAGTCCTGTGAGGACTGATCTGTGTTTGAAGACAACAAAGAAAGAGTGGAATACACACTGAACGCCTGGTCACCGCGATGCTTTAATATACTCAAAACAGTCCCTCAGATCAAAGTCAGATCAATTAAAATCTGTATTTATCTGTCTATTTTTTGTAGGGCCAAGATGCCTTTATTAAAGGTAATTAAAAAATCTGTTTTACTTCATTTAGTAGTCCCTTGGGTGTGGTAGTCATTTTTAGGCATTTACATTTTTAAGGAATTCATGTGACTTTCCTCTTCATTTGAACCTTTTACACTTGTGCAGTCAGTGAGTGAGCTTACCCACACACACACACACACACACACACACACACACACACACGTCTCCAAGTGTAAGAGAAGCAGAAGTTTCTGAAAGAGCTACAAGAATAACCGTCCCTCTCAACTCTGCCTTGCTGTGGTTGGCAAACTGCATACCCGTTTTTTTTGCCTTTTTAGCTTTTAACATGAGTTTTTTAAAGCATTTTATTTATTGACAGGTTTATATCTTTTTAATAGGAAACCAAAACAGATTAACATTTGAATCATGACCACAGAAGTTGGGTGGCTAAAATGGACGTGGATCATCATGTGATTGGTCTGGTCTTAATAAAGATGGCTGCCAAAATGTTTTGCAACCAATGTACAAAGTAGTCGAGCTGTCAGGAACTGTCAGTAGCGTTTAACTCAAATGTGCCAATGCTGAGTACTTAAGACAGTTCATTTTTTTTAAATGTCCAAATATGTATAGTATTTTTTCCATGATTAACTATTTATCTTAATTTTAAATGTTGTATATTCATTTGACATTTGTAGGATTTAAAAAGTGCTGTAAATGTAATAAACTGTGTGAGAAAGCAGCAGTGTTGCAAACATTTTTTTGAACACCTCAAAAAATTTCTCTTGGCTTTTATTTCTGACTGTAGTACTAACAGGATTTAATGAGTGTCAAGCAGTATGTAGACAAATACATGAATATTAATGTGTTAAGCCTTCTTCATGCTTGTTAAGGCAATTGTTAAACCATTTTATTGTTTAGCTAAGAAAATTTTACTCTCAATATGACAAGCCACCAACAATCCATGACTCATCGTAAATGTACATTACAGATTTAAATTTTCACTTAAAAAAAAAAAAACATGAACAAGAATATTTTCGACTGAAGTAGTTTTTTATGTTGGCATTCATGCCTCAGGTTTTGCTTCGAAGGTTTTCTTTCAGAAGTGTTTGACGGATAGAAAAACATTTTTCTCTGGGAACCTTGACATAATGGAACCGCGGTGTGCTGTGAACTGATTAAAGCATTGCTATAATTTTGGAATATGACAGCATTTAGAGTACCTGCACTCTCCTGCAAGATTTAATTCCCTAGTGATCATGCAGAGAAAAGTAAAATGGCCTCAATTACTGAAACACCTCCTCTTTATTTTTCCATCTGAGTTGTAGATTGGCTTTGCTGTGACTCCTTGCCTCATAAAAGACCGTTTAAGACCAGGCCGAGTGCTTCAGCGATGCTCTTCCCTCCGCAGTCCCACTATATCGTTTGGTGCTTTTATACAGAGTGCTTGTTGAAGGGCAGTCCTGACGTGGCTGCTCTGTACCCCAGTGTCCCCTAACCAAGCCAGTGGGAGTAGAACTCCTCCTGCTGCCCCTGTCGGTTTGCCATGATGACACCCCACCCAGTGAAAGACTGCAAGGAACAGTTAGAAAAACCTGTGCCACAAACATGGTGAGAGTGTGCGAGAACCAGCCATTAACATTTCTCTTCCTGTACCGGTTCTCCAGCCCGAGGCTCTCTGCCGCGTTGCCTGCGGCTCTGACGTGTTTGCCGGAGCTCTTCTCTGAACTCGTAGCCCGCCATGCCGTCGCACTCCCCGCAGAGGCTGGCGTAGGCGTCCGCCAGCGCCCGGAAATGGCCGATGGAGAGCTCGACGGGCCGGAGGGTGGGGTCCACGTCGGCGCGACGCAGCAGTTCCTCCGTCAGCTCCAGCCGCTGGGCTACGGGGAACAGCATCCTGCAGAAGGCAAAGGGGATGGACCATCACCGCACTGACTCCATCAGCCTCCACCCAACACCACGAGGTCCTTCACCTTGGCCCCAAGTCACCAAGTAGCTCTTGATACACACCACATACACACCCATCAAAGGTCAGAGGAGGTGAAGGGGCGGAGCAGGAGAGGTGAAGGGGCGGAGCAGGAGAGGTGAAGGGGCGGAGCAGGTAAGGGAAAGCGTACTTACTCCAGTCCTCTGTGGCAGTACTTCCTGCGGAACTGGAAGACGTTGCGGACCAACTTCTCCACGAGCTTGAAGGGCTGTCGGATCTGCGGCTGAGGCAGAGGGGTGAAGTGCACCACGCCCACGTCCACCTGCACGCCACAGGAAACAGAACCGATACGCACACGTGTGAAGGGAGACCTGTGTGTCACGGGGAGAAATCAAACCCTTCAGGAAGAACTAGACACGTACACGTACACAGACCCAGACGCGTACACAGAACCTGCCAGACGGGTGGACGGAAGAGGCAGGCACGGGAAAGTAGGGGGATGACGCGGCATGTGATGGCAACCTAGCTCCCGTTGCCACAGTAACACCTGTTCGAAGACCACGAAAACAAGCCTCTCCAGTACGAATACTAACTAAGCCTTTCTAAGTTACTCGGCAGCTTGCCAAATCCCTTACACGGCTAAGTACGTATACACGATACAGATAAAATTTGCAGCCCCTGGTTTTAGTAACCCGACTGAAGGATGGAAATTGCAGGGGGATGCTGGGATTGAGGTGGAGTAGGTGGGGGTGGGCGGATGGATCTGATGGCTGGCCTTTGCAGCTCCGTCTCCCTGCTGCCTCTCCAATCCCCCAGTCAGCTCTAAGCTGATATGACAAACTGTTGAAGTAATCGTGCCAGAGCTAGCAGAGCCCTGCTCGTCCTCACATCTCCCTCCCTCCCTCCCTCACTCGCCGTTCTTCCCCCGCTGAAGGACACCTCTTCCTTTTACGAAAAAGAACAATTACAAATAAAACGGTAAAGATTGCGTGCGGAGACACCACGACGGAGCTCTCGCGGGGGGAGAAAGCGCACGGTGGCCAGAGCCGAAGCTCCCCTCCCTGATCCCGGCGTACCGTGGGAGGGCTGAGGGTGCGGGGAGGGACTTGCATGGAGCTTCAAAGGGAGTCTTGGTTTTGCCCAGAGCCCCCAACGCCAGCGGGCGACCTACAGCGGAGGCGGCTGGAGGGACGCCCTCAGTGAGAGAGCCGAGGAGCGGAGGGGGGGAGCGCACAGCCCCATGTATTGTACCGGAGATTAAGCGGACTAAGGGGAACGTAGGGCTCGGGCTGGAGGACGCGGGAATGGTTACGGGCGGACAGCAGTCACTGACTACACCACAAACAGGTACGTCTGAAGTGTCAACTGCTGTCACTCTTTAGCATCAATGGCGAGATCGTCGAATTGCTGTTTCCGTCTTTTCCGCTGTAGTTTGTTTCGTGGGGCTGGGAAAGGGGCTGGCGGAAGATTTGGAGGGAGGGAGAAAACTTAATTAGTCCAAGGAGAGAAAGTAAGGGGGGGGGGGGCAAAAAAACATCCTATCGGACTTGCTCTTGAATTCTTCCACACTGCGCCTGGCTTGTCTCTGTTCCGGTTCTGGGTGCTGTTTGGTTTTGTGTGAGCTGTTGGTACTGCATTGAAGCAGGACAACCCTCAGGCACAAGAGAGGGCTCCTCATAGCCCAGCGAGCTGTGTCCTCCTCCTCCTCCTCATCTTCATCATATCAATTAAGGACAAGACACGAAGCCGCAGAACGCCACCTCTGCTCGTGGGGGCGGCGGAGACCGATGCGTTACTCCCGGAATGATGGGAAAGGGTAACCGTGACGGCAACTATCGGGAGCCGTCGACACGTCAACGTCAGTCGGGCCGGAGGAGATGAGACATCAATTTGGCCACCCGTCACTCACCCAGGCGCAGACGACGCTTTTGAAGACGGCGTGTTCCTGGTTTGGCCCGCGCGAGTGCGCCACCTTATGGAGACGCTCTAGTTGTCTGCAGAGCGGCCGCGGAGAGAGAATATGCCTTTAATTTTGTCCCCTGTCCTGACGTGATTAGGCCATTTATATTCCGCACCTTGTGATTTAGCTGGGTGGTCGGGCGAAGTCGATGTATGGGCCGCAGCCTTTCAGTCAGCAGAGCTGCCCTGTCGTTCCAGACTGTGATTTATGGGACGGCGGATACATGGCCTCACTCGGTCGTAGTATATCCACCTCCCGCCATTAATCCTTCTCTGATAACCTCAACGCACGAGGAACTTCCATCTTAAATCAGGTCCTGTACAGCTGCTCCTCACCCTGTCTGCTGCCCCCCCCCCCCCATCTCACGCTTCCTGTTTAAATGGAGCTCTAGACATGCAGCCTGCAAACGACTCGGTAACCTTCCCCAAGCTTTCGCTCTCTCTCCTCACGGCACCCGTTTAGCGTGCCTCCTTTAGGGGGGAGGTAGGAACTTTGAGGATCCGAGCTGTATCTGTGGCAGGTTCTCTCGGCTTCATCGTGGCATTCAGGGAACGGGAAGCCAATCAAATCCCGACCCCTAACGAGCTCCAGGCTCATTCTGCCCTGCAAAGTGTCTCATCACATAAGACTCTACGTTCAATGTCATAAAAAAGCCTCCATTTCTTTAGGCAATTCAACTGTATCTCTCCCCTCCTACACAGAGACACTTGTGCAGACTCAGCAGTCACTGTGCTTGTGTTCTGTGTGCATAAATTAAGGCACAGTGACCAGCAATCTTCTCTCCCTTTGCTCCAGAACCCTCAAAGTATATGTAATGTGAAGCAATAGCGCTGGGAAATCTCGGATACTAGGCACGCCTCATAAACAAGCATCTGGCGTATATATCTGACCATCCCACCACATAGAAAGTGTTAGCTTTTTATGTCATCTGATATGCTAATCTGAAATATACTTATTGCAAGATAGCAGAATTTATTTACTTTCCAAAAAACAAACAAAAAAAATTATATACATAATATAAAACAAATATCTGAATTATGGTTCTTATTCATCGTTACACTACTTTTATTATTGGTGTTATGGACGTACAAATTCCCCACCCTTCTCTCTTTTGGCGATGTCTAAAACCCATCTGCCTTTCCCCACTTCCTCCCAGGACATGGACAAACCCACTACGTTGTCACCTGAATTCTCAAAGTCCCATTACCCATTTTCACCTGTGTGTCACTGCTCCACCCACAGGGGGGTGTGGACAGTAATTTCTTATGCTGATTTATCACAGAGGTGGCAACCCTTCTTGGATTTTAGTCACCATCTCCCCTAACGTAACAGCCAAGGAACAATGAGAACTGCAGCTAGCAATTGTGCCAGCCGAAAAAAAAAAATCATCTTGCATAGAGAGATGCATTAATCATGAGGGCACGTTCAAAAGAGATGAACAATCACTTCAGGAGCTACGATGAGGTTCTGTAGTAGGCGGAGAATGGAGGAAAGCATGTAGGCTTGTGTCTGCTGCTGGGGTTGGGGGGGGGTGTGGGGAGGAGGAGGGGGGGGTATGTTTGCTGCAGCTGTTAGGAAGGTACATCCCGCACACCAGCATCAGCCCAAGGCATGGACAGGAAGTGCAGCGTGATCAATGTACATTTGGGCTCTGACGCTCGCCCCGAGTGAGGCTCTCTAGGATACGAGCCCTTGAACCACGCGAGTGACAAGACGACGGACAGGCAGGGAGACATTTTAGAGCTTTCTGAAAGAAAAAAAAAGAGCAGAATGTCCCGTTATTTTTGAATACCTGTCAGCAGAGTGAAGTACTCGACTGCATGATAAAGGCAAACAAATCAAGGTGCTCAAGGCATTTTCACAACAGAATATTTAATCTGCTATCAGGAAGAACGCCACATTTAGTACAAACTCAACATTTTTAAAACAAGGCTTTTTGGCAACTAGGGTAGCAATCCAATGACAACGTCACGCACGGCTGTCAAACATGAAGGGCTTTGGTGCGATCCTGAACAAAAAAAGCAATCACACGGAGAAGTGAATGCAAATTGGATATAAAAATCTCTCGTCTAGAGAAAGGACGATCTACATGTCCGGTCAGTCCTCAGTGAACACCGGCAAGGTGATAAAATTGAGGCACCATACTTATAATAGCTTCCAGTGCCTTCACACATCAGCACCCCGCACAGCCGCTCTCCCTAGGCACATGTTAACGGCCCGTCCCCATGTCGTTGACGACTTTTTTCTCCCCGTTCTTTGTAGTGTGATCCCAGCATAAGCACTTAGGTGCTCCTTGGTGACAAATACCACTAAAGAAACACACACACACACACACACCATTTTTCATCCCTCCAACCCAGCAGGCCCAGCGAACATGCTGACTGAAGGTCAGTATCACCAAATGTAGGCGCGTGGGCTGTTGCTAAGGTTCGCGTTCGGTTCCCTGTGTGTAAGTATTGATCGAGAGAAGGGGGCTGCAATGAGAAAAAGCAAAACAACCGCTGATCTGTGGGTCTGACACACACACGCGCTACGTCCCCGTCTTGTTCGTGGACGGGGCTGTGGACATCTTCCACTGGGTCCAGCTTTATCAGCGAAGCTAAACACATTATATTTGTTGTGACATAACGTCCTTATAAAATACGCCCGTTCTTGGTTTTATCCTTCTCTGCCCTCTTTGTCATTCATGAATCAAGGCCGAATAGCCACTCCCCTTCCTCTCCTCCGCAGAGGAGAGGAGTAAAGGGGGAGGTGAGAGGAGGCTCGAGGCAGCAGCTGTGAACGTTCCCTTCTGTGAAGTATATGCAGATACCTCCTCTTTAAGGCGACACAGGTGAATAAGCTGCAGGTTACCAGATAAGTCCTCTGACACACTGAGCATCTCAAACAGTTGGAGAAATTAGATATGAAGCACACATGTGGTGCAGTATAAAATAATTATATTAATAATACCATAATACCATTGCATTAAACGCAAATGTAAGGAAAAAAAACCCATCAAGATCGAATAACACCAGTCGTCCTTCGCATAAATAAATCCTAGCGTTGCAGTGGATTAAAATAAAAAGCGCGGTAATTTTTAAAGGTCGTTATTGTTATAAGAGAGCAAAACGGACAGAGCTTAACAACTTTTCTCAGTTTTTAGTGTACTATTCTGGGAAGAATTACAAGACAGGCAACTGCAATATCTTGGTGTGTGTGTGTGTGTGTGTGTGTTAATGGTGGCTAAAGGGGACTTCGCCGTTAGTAAATTTGATTGACTAATTAGCATAAACCATAAAGGCTTGGTTGTTATGCTAAGGCGAGCTAGCTGCCAGGGGAGGAGGAGAATACGGCAGTCCGGTTAAGTATTGCGGGGGGGGGGGGGGGGGGGGGGGGTGACAGAGGCGAATGCGACTGAGAAGTGATAACAAGTCCGACATTAGCTCGCCGGACGCGGCACTTTCTGTGAGAACTTGAGTCAAAGCGGCAAACGACGCGTCGGTCAGCCCGTGACGTAGGAGCCCGTCGGCAGCTTTGATCTAGCTCCTCGCGCAGAGCCCAGAGCGCGCGTGCTCCGGGACCGGGGGTGTCCACCCGCATGCTGTTGCTACGGAAATAAAAAAAAAGGATTTCAATGGATCCTCGCGGCTAAATTGGCGCCCCCCACCTCTCCCCTCCTCCGCTCCTCACCTCCTCCTCACGCGCTGCTCCGCTGTTTGTGTGTGTTTGTGTTCGGCGAGCACTGCGAAGACCCTCACGCGCCACCGCGCGCTCTGCAGCAACCCAGGTAAGGGGGGGTTTCTGCATCTCTCTCCTCCTCGGACTCGCGATGAATAAGACACGAGGATGCTTCTGCATGTCGGAGGTTTTGGTTTTTTTTTTAAACCCTGACATTGGCACGGTGATTTTATTATTCTCGTCTCTGCGGCGAGACGAAAGACGTGTCTGACAATCAAATGAAATGTCAGTGAAAACGTATGCGGTAGCCACTTTGCATTACCTGCATGGCACACTGTATGTTGTGTATGTTTTTACTTTGAGCTTTTTCCTGTTGGTCGTACTGCAGCTTTAAGTGCATAGTGAAGCTTAGCCAGAAACTCAGCTTTCCTCTCTCGTAACAGCTTCAGAAACAGCCGGCATGATGCGCACACAGCCAGGGAGGAAAAGCACAGCACCATCAAAAATCAGGGTCTCCCTCTCCAATAATCAGCAGGAAGCAGCTCTCGTCAGTCTGCCCTTTGTTGCCAGCGAGGGGAAAGTGCCCGGTTAAGGCAGCAGGAGACCCGTTCACTTCTTCTCTCTCTGTTTCCCTCAGGCGGACGGCGGTTCTGAGGAGGTTCGGGCTGCGGTGAGCTGCGGCGGGCGTGGGTGCGGACGCGGGGGCGAGCCCGGGTGAATGGTGTCCGGGCGGACGGCCGCGGCAGGATGGCGTCCACGGGCACGCAGATCTTCGCCTTCGTTCTGGCACTTCTGGGCATCCTGGGTGCCACGGTGGCCACGCTGCTCCCCAACTGGAAGGTGAGCGCGGATGTGGGCTCCAACATCATCACCGCCATCTCCCAGATGCAGGGCCTGTGGATGGACTGCACCTGGTACAGCACCGGCATGTTCAGCTGCACGCTCAAGTACTCCGTGCTGGCGCTGCCCGCCTACCTGCAGACGGCCCGCACCACCATGGTCCTGTCGTGCGTACTGGCCGCGCTGGGCCTCTGCCTGGCCTCGCTGGGCCTGAAGTGCACCCGTTGGGGCGGGGGACGGCGGGCCAAGCGTCACGCCGCCCTGGCCGCCGGCACCTGCTTCCTGGCCGCCGGCTTCCTCTGCCTCGTTCCCGCGTCCTGGTACACGAACGAGGTCATCGTCACCTTCCTGGACGCTAACGTGCCCGAGAGCAACAAGTTCGAGCCGGGCGGCGCCGTCTACGTGGCCTTCATCTCGGCGGGCTTCCTCTTCGTGGGCGGAGCCATCTTCTGCCTGTCCTGCTCGGGCAAGCGGCACGGGCCGCAGGACCTGATCCTGCTGCCCCCGGACAAGCTCCTCCTCCAACAGCAGCAGCAGCTGCTCCAACCGCCCCCCCCACAAGACCCCCTCCAGCACCAATACTGCTCCCTCTCGCCCCTGGACAACAAGACCGGCTACAGCCTGCAGGACTACGTCTAGCCCAGGGTCGGGCAGCTCGGACGGACGGACGGACGGGCGGGGGGGGGGGGGGGATCGTGGGGCTGCCGCTCTGTTGCCTGCCCCGGGCGCTCACCCCACTCGCCCCCCCCGCCCCCGTTTTTTGTTTTCTTCCTATCAGCAAGCACAAGCAGTGGAGGTATTGCAGTATCTCGGGAGTGGACGTCTGGTGAATACCGACGTTCGTCGTGAAAGAGCGCTTTGACGGCAGCTTGGATCACTGACTGAGACGGACAGAGCGGACGCTGAACCAAACGCAGCTATCCTGCACCCAAGTAGATCACATTAGGAGTTCCTCGGGGAGTGGATTAACTATAAGGATATTTTTTTCCCCTCTCTGTCCCTTCGTGCGCCCCCCCCCCCCCCCCCCCCCCCAAAGATTAGAAATGAAAAGCAATCATTTAGCTGCTAACAATCGTTTGGTTACCTCTGTTCAAAGTAAGTTGGCAATATGTCTCTTGGAGGCAATAGTGTAGGGAAGCCAGTTTGCAAGGCTTTGTGGGTTTTCTGGACCTGTCCATTTGAGAAATAGTAGATCTAATGAAATCTTGTCTTATTTTGGTAGCTGATAGAATGATTGATATTCTGCCTAAGCATGCTGTCTGAAGCCTGCGCATAATGCAGTGGAATGCCTGGTAGAGACGGAGTCGTAGCCACATTGCCTGTGCCTATATAAGAAAAGAAAAACTAAAAAAAAAACAATATAGCATTACACCAGCCAGATTGTTTTGGAGGAGAGGAGAGGAGAGGAGAGGCAGCAGGGGTTGCTAGGTCAGGTTTGAGGAACGCGTCCTTTGGTCGGCACACAGAAAACAGGACGTGATGCCTGTATGTGATGAGCAGACAATCCTGACGTGTTGCTGTTCAGTGCTTTCTCATTTCATCCCACACACAACCATACCGGCTGAGTGCGTGCTGCTCCATCACCCACACACACACACACGCACGCACGCACACACACACACACACACACACACACACTGCTGCACATGTGTGCTTTTTTACTCGTGTCGCTTCTCACTGCCATGGAAACAGAATCTGGCACCCAAATACGTCTGTGTACATTGTCTGGGGGTCTGTGCCGTTCAGTTCATTGGTTATGGAGGACAGCGTAGCTGCTGTCTCTCTGGAGGCTGTACTGAGTCACTTTAGCCCATCTGGGCCAGTGTGTCCGACATACATCACAATGTGTCCAACATCTGTCCCGGTAGTCCAGTCTCTACTTGGATATTACCAGCAGGAATCATCTGCCAAACAATTTGATTTCTGCAAACGCTGAAGCGTAGGTCCTTCAGACGAGGGTTCTGGGCAGCATGGCTCCATACTCCGCCTGACAACTGTCCACTGTCTACTTTGTACCAAACTACATTCTTTGTTCCACTAAAATTTGAGCCAGTTTCCCATTTTCGTGTCCAAATATGTCAGCAGTGCCTCAGTGATGTCTCCGTGCCCCTCTTCACCCAGTCCCACAGCCCCTCAACCCACAGCCCTCCAGTCCCACAGCCCTCCAGTCCCACAGCCCCTCAACCCACAGCCCTCCAGCCCCACAGCCCCTCAACCCACAGCCCTCCAGTCCCACAGCCCTCCAGTCCCACAGCCCTCCAGTCCCACAGCCCTCCAGTCCCACAGCCCTCCAGTCCCACAGCCCTCCAGTCCCACAGCCCTCCAGCCCCTCAACCCACAGCCCTCCAGCCCCTACAGCCTCTCAACCCACAGCCCTCCAGCCCCTCCAGCCCCTCAACCCACAGCCCTCCAGTCCCACAGCCCCTCAGCCTCCCGTTCCTTGTTGGCAGTGTGCATGTGGGTGCTGCCAGGCAGTGAGTCCAGGAGTGTTCATGTCGTGAGCAGGTTTGCTGGTGCATATGCACAAAAATAAAAACCCAACACAGAACTTTCACAACCTCCCAACTTCCATGCGCATAAACACAGCGTGTGTGTGTGTGTGTGTGTGTGTGTGTGTGTGTTGGGTTCCGTGTTGCTGCTTCTCTGTGGTCCTGCCTCTCTGCTCTGCTGTTGGGGAGGAATGTGTATCTTCCATGTTGTTCTGCCTTGGCTAAGCTGCCTTTGGCAGTGATGGATGTCACAGCGCATTCTTCCTATCAGGCAGGTTCCCACGGGCGAACAGATGGTCCGGCCCGGCCCTCCCCCTGCAGGCAGCCCTGGGCATGCTGAGTGGGCACAGCCCTGCCCTTCTGGGGCGGATTATCCCACCCCTCAGCCCAGAGTGCTGGCACCTGGACCATAATGACTACCCATGCGCCGCTACTACGTAATGCAATAAGTACCCTCCTCGCGCCCTCCTGCCCCTCATCGCACCCTCCTCGCGCCCTCCTGCCCCTCCTCGCGCCCTCCTGCCCCTCCTCGCGCCCTCCTGCCCCTCCTGGCGCCCCTCCTGCCCCTCCTGGCGCCCCTCCTGCCCCTCCTGGCGCCCCTCCTGCCCCTCCTCGCGCCCCTCCTGCCCCTCCTCGCGCCCCTCCTGCCCCTCCTCGCGCCCTCCTGCCCCTCCTCGCGCCCCTCCTGCCCCTCCTCGCGCCCCTCCTGCCCCTCCTCACGCCCTCCTGCCCCTCCTCACGCCCCTCCTGCCCCTCCTCACGCCCTCCTGCCCCTCCTCACGCCCTCCTGCCCCTCCTCACGCCCCTCCTGCCCTACCCCTACTGCCAGTGTGCCAAACCCATCATCATTTTTGCAACTGTACATCCATGTTCCATGTCCTGCTTGCAGATGACTGAAGTTATGAAGGTTATTTGATTATTTGAAAGAAAAACGCTATGTCAGAGAATGAGATGAAAGTTTACACAGCGCCAACATCCGTTTCAGGTTTTTCTTTCTATTCCAAAGCAATCGCTTCACTATCATAAGCCATTTTGGGTTTTACCTCGACAGGCTTTAAAGTGTCAGGTTATTAAAAAAAAAAAATATTAATACATAAATGTCTTTCATGCTTTGGGATTCTGTTGCCAGTGAAGTTCTGCAGAGCAGTATATAAGCACTGTGGTAGCTTATTTGAGTTTGTGTCAAACCCTTTCGCTTGAGAGAATGTGCACTTCAGTTCTAACGCCCAGGCATGTTTATAGTGACTCTTCTTTATAAGAAGACAACACGTTTTACACCTTTACTTGTGTAATCCCAGTTTATTGCTTCGTTTGCGATACATGGCTAAAAATGCAAATTGAAATCCAGATTTATTGTATATAGTAAAGGTCCGTGTGTAAATGCCCGTTGGCCTGGTGAAGAATGCCAGTCGAAACTGAAATTGTTTTCCACTGTATTTTGTTCGTTAGCGCACTAACACAAGGACTTAAAGTGGTGTAATCCGAAGCGAGTGGCCCACGGTTAACGTCTCCCATTTGGAAACACGCTGCTTATTTATTTTGTGGATGCTTCAGCATTTCCTAATTTTTTGCAGAGAATTAAAGTTCAGATGTTCCTCTGCTGTTGTTTCAGTCTGCTTGTGCAAGTAGTTCTATTTTTATTAATAAAACTATTTTGTGGAAGCATCATGTCAGGAAGCCCGAGTCTCATTTGATCAAACTGTGAACGCCGTGCAGGTTTTTAATGTTCAAAAAGGCGCTGTGCTACCAAAAGCGCTTTTTCTTCTTTTTTTTTGGCGTGAGACCCTCCTGTTCTGTACAGTATGGGCTGTTATGTCATTCATGTATCGTGACTGTATGTGCATGTGCACTCTCACCCTCATCTCTCCACCTCCTCTCTCTCTCTCTCTCTCTCTCTCTCTCCCTCCCTCCCTCCCTCCCCCTCTTCTCTTCAGTTATAGATCTAAATGGCTAAAAGTAGAGCCGTATACTAAGACTCTGCTGGATCAGGAACTGTCTCTTCATTATGACATGAGCTGTCAGCTCCTCAAATGAAAACCCGCTGCTGTCGATAGTCATGACTTCAGTCGGCTGCTGCTACAACACGCAGGGGCTGTGGCGGTTTCTGCGGTGCCGTCTCCATCGGTTCCCACGAATATCCTGAAACGAATGCACAACGGGCTTCGTGGGCTGTGGAGCTGCAGAAGGTTAGTCATCCAGGTTGCGACGCAGTGCAGCCAATCTGAACGCGCTCCACAGAGCGGAGACGGTGCCGAAATTGGCTCTCCGAGCTCTGCGTCACGGGGGCCGCCATCTCGTACCAGCTGCTTCCAGCACCAGAAGCCCACAGGCGTTTCCGGCAGGGTTGGCAAACTGCTTCATAAACGCTCCCTTTGTATCTGTCTGCGTGTTCAGGTACCTGCGAGCGAGTCTTCACGCCTCAGATGGCCGACATCAGTTTGTGGTCATCATGGTCAATTACGTCGAGGTTTGCATGGAGGCTTTTTCATGGAGACGTTTTCTCTTTGGTCTCAACTATTCAGCCCTGATTATTCAAGGGTGACTGTCCTGGTTATGAAACAAACAAAAAAAACACCTCACAAGGGACTGTAATAAGAACTGTAATAAGATGAGAATGTATTTAACCTACATTTGCTCCAACGGGCTCCGTCCTGTCCTCCAGTCATAACTGTGGATCGGGAGTCTCCCTTCGGGCTGTTTAGCATAGACGCTAATTCTAGATACTGCGAGATTACATAAACTTCCATGTGAGTGGTATCTGAGTCGGTGCCACGTAGCGGCGACCAAGTCGTTTGTCACACACACTGGCGTACTGATACATGTTCATTTCTCTCTATCTAAGTATGAAAAACGGCCTGTGTTCCTTCCGCCACCTTTATAAGTGTATGACTAATAGAAATGATCAGGACTGAACTCGCACCACCCAGACTCCATCAGGAGGGATGGTGCTCTGTAATTACTCGCCGGGGAGACGCGGCTATAGTGAACCCTATTGTTCACCATAAAAAGGCAGCACTGTGCCCTCAATCAGAACCCTTCTCTGGTACATGGGCGATCCAACATGGTTGTGTCAAGCACACGCACCAAGCGAATGACCTTGCCCTGATCAAGACTCCTGCGTCTCCCGGCCCCACCAAGCGTGGTGCGGAGGAGTGATGATACTGCCCTTGCCTGGTGGGCTGTAAACTGCTGAGACAGGCAGGAAGGGCTGCAGAGATTAAAGTGCCCACAAGACAATAATGCTCTCTGACGATTCCCAGCTTTTAACACTCCAGACTGAAGTTCAGCTCCGTGCTTTCAAAACGGTCTTGTAGTCCTTCATCTCTGATTAAGGCTGCGGTAAATAGACGGGTGGCCGGATATTTACAGCCCACTTTCACGGCTGGCTGTTGTTCATCGGCAAAAAATAACTTTTAAAAGAAATGTGCTTGGGTTGCTTGTGCACAGTATATATAAGAACACACACTCCTGGTTACGAGCAAGAGACGGTTCTGTAGTCTAAGACAAAAGAGCTTTTGTTTGCCAGTGCTAGAACCTCCATAACAAGAACATTGAGTGGGAGGTGTTGTAGCATAACATAACACACATACAGCGCCATCTGCTTTGAGCTCAATGTGTGTCACTGTAAAATTAGCCAAGCAATGGTAATAATATACACATCGATTACTACATATTACTACATACAAGCTACATACAAGCTACATACAAGCTAAGATGCCTTGAATTAGATACTGCTGCACAACTGTGTAGTCTAGTGTCTGCGGATGGCAGTAGACTCTAGGGGAAATGACAGCATGGTTAAATATAGTCCCCTCCACAATTATTGGCACCCCGGTAAAGATGAGTAAAAGGGTTATATATGCATATATATGTGGTGAACAACATGGTGTATATGTGGTGTACACACTATATATATATATGGTAATATATATATATTATTATGGTAAGAGAGGCAAAAATATGTGAAGTTAGAGTTATGGGGAAAGTGGCATCTTGGGATGACCAAGTCTCCCAAACAGCAAACAGATGCCTCTTACACGTCAACAAATTATTTGGATGGCACAGCAGGAAAAATCCTTCACGGTCATTAAACCACAAACAAAAGCACCTGAAGTTTGCTAAACACTTCTGGGACTTTGGAACCATATTCTATGGTCAGATGAAATGATCATCAAGCTTTTTGGCAACATCCATTCAAAGAGGATTCAGCATAAAAAGGATGATTATATGGACCTGAATCTGGTACCCAAGAGTATGCTGGAGGTTCTGTGATGCTGCCGGGCTGGTTCTCCAGGAAGCCCGTTAGACTACAAGGCATGATGGCACTCCATGAAATACCAGGACATCTTAAATAGAAATCTGACTGCCACTGCCAAGAAACTAAAAATGGGCTCTTCGAGCAGGACCGTGGTCCAAAACACATCGGTCCCCTGATCTGAATCCCATATTTCACCTGTAGGGTGCGCTAAAGAGGGGACAGCACAAGGCAGGACCTAGGACCCAGAATGGAGATCCTAGAAAGAGGAACGAGCTCACATTCCCTGTTCAGTATTCTCTAGTCTTATAAAATGTTATAGGGGAAGACAAAGTGCTTTTTTTATTGGAAAAAGAAGGTTGTACGAAGCATTACAGGCAGGGATGCCAGTAACTGTGACATGTGATTTAGTTCTAAATTATTTCTTTATGAGGGAATTTTTTTCTCTATGAGGGATTTAAAAAATATTTTTCAGTATGAGGTGGTGAATTTCTGATAATGCTTTTTATTCAACTTGCCAGGCATGACAATAATTGCGGATCAATCAATCCCAGAGTCACGCAGAGGCACCATTTATTAGCTTTTTGATTCATGTGTGGACAGATTCATCCCATCGACTGTAAAACGCACCAGAATCCAGGTATGATTATGAAACATGCCGTATTTATTACTAAATAATAAATCAATTAAAATGTCATCTGATTTAACAAAGTCTTAAAATAAACAATACATTTTAAGTAAACAAAACAAAAACAAAACTAGTTTAAAGCAGTAATTCAGCACGATGGTTCCCAAACTACTAATGAGAAGTGGCCAACAGCCAGCATTCTGTTTAAAGAAGTATTTTTAGATTTAACCTTGGGACTATAATATATTGAGAGAATGGTGCCACGGGTTTCAGAGACATTGGAATAACTTTGATATTCTCCAGATACCTCATTTGACCCCATTTATTTGAACTGAACCCTTTTGATACCGAATCTGACCCCATTTATCAGGAAACAGGTCCGTAATTCACTGGCTGGTTCTACATTGCAGGTATTGTCCTGATTATAGTTCTGTTCTATTTTAGTACTCATTATTTTACATGGTGAAAGTGGAAATCATGGTGATCTTACAAATGTAAATGAAATTTCCTATATTTTGCAAAAAAAGTATCTCTTACGAGGCTAAAAATCCAGAGAAGCTCGAGCCTTTATCATTGTGATTTTATCTGGTATCAGACTATTAGATTTAACGTCTAATAAGCAGTGCCTTGCAAATCGCTGGATCAGTATAGATTTGGTTGTGTTCTTCTGATTAGAGGCTGTAGACAGGTGGGGGGGCGGGGGGGGGGGGGGGGGGGGCGGGGGGAGTGGGCTGCGGCATCTGTGTGATTCTTCCCTAAGAAGCAAGGGGGCGGGGCTAAATCGTGCATTACTCAGCACACCCAGACAACCATCTGCTTGAGGTAGTCTTCACACTTCTTCCTGATCAATCTCTGTCATTAATCTGGCTCCAGTGTGTGTGTGTGTGTGTGTGTGTGTGGGTGTGTGTGTGTGTGTGTGTGTGTGTGTGTAGGTGTGTGTGTAGGTGTGTGTAGGTGTGTGTGTGTGTGTGTGTGTGTGTAGCAGCAGTTCTACTCCTCCCATTTCAGGTCTGCCTGTACATGCTCAGTAGGTCAGAGAGAGCAAAGGACCGTCATTGCTATGAAACTGCATCTCAGCCTTCAAGGCGGATGTTAAGGAACTACCTTACGGGCTTTTGATTCTGCCATCAGGATTAACGTGACACACATCTTCTCTAAACGTTATATTATGCAAACCTGCATATTTTAAACATTTGCTTGAAATTAATTTGTACTGCAGAATGTAAGGAACAATTAATTTGGCGCAGGTGTGTCCTACCTGTGCAAGTGAATAAGGTGTTTCTGATTCTGATTGGCCACCGTTCCAGACTCACGTTCTCCTTCTTGCTTACTGCTGATGGAGTTCCAAAGATGGATTTTTATCCCAAAGACGGAGTTCAGTCATCAGCAGTAATTGGGTAAGTCACATTTGCGGTTGAAGACACGTGAGCGACAAGCAGGTGGAGTCGTAGGTGGAGTCTGAGTCTGATAGCGGTGCGGCGGCCAGGTGGGGGGCTCGGAGTCTGACAGCGGGGGCCACGGAGTGGAGGAGTAGAGGAGGGCCTGCGGCACACAGCGCCTCACACTGGACACGTTCCTTCAAGGACGTCCACCGTCACTCACGGTGACAGGACACGGTGCCTCTCAGGGGCCAAACGCCACTGCCAGGCGTAAAGCGGGCCGCATTAAAACCCCTCCTAGTGGCACGTCAATATCAGTTAATGCCCATGAATATAAATAGACCAGCGCTGGTCTGAACTCAAATATTACTGCCAGTTCCTTTTAACCTTACAAAAGGGCTGAATATGAAATTAAGCCGTTGGAGCACAGTAATTCATCAAAATGCATCACGACGCACAATGACATGGAACGTAATTCAGAGTAATTGCACCACAAGCGTTAATCCGGGAACAAAGTATGACATGAGACTGTATGCAATGCGCACTGTTTGGAAACTCAGACCTGGCACAGATTTTCTCTAAATCCCCTCAACACACACTCTCTGTGCTCTACAGCGCCGGGGGGCCATTGTACCAATCCACACCTGCCTATTTCTGGCTAAAACATCACTGTGCCACAATAGCACAAGTGGTTACACGCTGTAATTTGCCATAGGGAGGACAATGACAAAGAAATGACTCACCTTTGTAAATTACACAGTATAAAGAAACAATTAACCGCTCAAAGATGATACGGTCTGTCTAATGAGAACCGCGGGGGTCTCGCAGATGAAGACGCAGCAGAACACGGCGATGTTACGAGTGCGGCCACCGACGTCCGTCGGGATCAGAACGGAAGTGTTTACACAAGCACAGCCTAACACTTCTGCAACAAATACATCGCGGTGAACATCTGCGAGAGCCAAATCAATATCAGAGAGCCAAGTCAATATCAGAGGAGATTCTGGACTCTTTCGGAGGATGAAAATAGAACACGCTCCGATCTAAAAGTGGCGTTCTGTCTCGGCTAAACACAGTCGCATGCGTTCTGCGAGACGGTTTTGGATCAACATGCAATATCGACACTGCAGACCTGTGAGATTGTGCATAGCACAAAGCAATAAAATAAAGCATTCATTCTGTGAGATTAAGGTGGCGCCTGTTACACAAAACGACTAGCCAGACCCATAATGTCCCTTCATCCTCTGCATGTACACATCCAGCCCTGACAACAGTTACATATAATGCATGAGCATCAAAGCTGCATACATCTTATTCACACTAGATGCAGCCCCTCTGAAACCAATCACTACATGTTCCGCGAGTAATGTGATCATTATGGCTTGCTGGAAAAGGTCAAAGAAAACTAAATCATGAACCAAAGAAATGGACCAATAATTATTACCTTTCACATTTTCTAAATGTTTCAATACCATTCAGTCAATATGAATCCTTTAAGATGTGTTAATTGAGAGATCGTGAGTATGTAAAGTTTGCAGTGTCATTACAGATGTGTAACAGCTCCTGTGTACATTGCCAAGCAAATTCATGCCGGCCACTGCTTGTTCACACGCAACAAAAAACCCAAGTGTGTGATGAAATAATCATCCGAACTGTTTCATCTGAGAGAGCACACAACCCACTTTCACTCTTGCCATCTCTCTGTTTCCAACACACTCTGCTCAGATTAAATATTTACAAATGAGAGCCGTGTTTGAGCGGGGAGGGGGGGGGATTCCACTTTCAGGGAACTCCTCTTACCCACAAGCCCTTGAATGTTTCTCATCAATCTACTGCGGTTACCCGCGTGCATGAGATTCTCCCTCAAATCAGACGACCCAGCCTGTAATTGCAAATACAACAATACCGGCGTGACTTTTATTAGCATGGCGCACGGGAGCAGCGCATGCGTGACGCCCTGCAGGTATCATTATACACAACATGTGTTACTACACAACAGTCCTGATGTCACATCTCAGACATCTGACACAACACAGCCCTGGTGAGGCTCCGTCCACGACTAAACATGTGACGGGGGGCGGGGCGAGGGGGCGGGGAGATTTAGAAGAGTGGTCTGGGATGAGAGACAAGGAAAAACTTACGTCTGGCTTGGGGACGAAGGCCCGTCCGGGAATGGTGAAGCAGTTCTTAACTGTGCTGAGGTACTGTGCCATGACGGAGAGGCGGCTACGCTGTCTGCTGCCGGTGCTGGCTGTTAACCGCTGTAACAGAAACGCACAGAGTCACCGCCAGTCCGTGAATGGAAGGCAGAACCCACAGATGGTCTCAATGTCTGACACACTTACACACGCCTTATAGGGAGGACGGTAAATTACACGTTAATTAATAATTCACGGCAAATCAAGACTCGTAATGTCAGTTTTAATTCTTGGTATCCATGACTACCTAGCTAGGGGAGAAAGATCAACAGCTACGCAGTCATTAGCTGTGTGACGGGACCCTGCGAGCCGTGCGACGGGACCTGTGTGACGGGACCCTGTGAGCTGTGCGACGGGACCCTGCGAGCTGTGCGACGGGACCTGTGCGACGGGACCCTGCGAGCTGTGCGACGGGACCTGTGTGACGGGACCTGTGAGCTGTGTGACAGGACCTGTGCGACGGGACCCTGTGAGCTGTGTGATGGGACACTGCGAGCCGTGCGACGGGACCTGTGTGACGGGACCCGTGTGACGGGACCCTGTGAGCTGTGCGACGGGACCCTGCAAGCTGTGCGACGGGGTCCTGCGAGCTGTGCGACGGGGTCCTGCGAGCTGTGCGACGAGACCCTGTGAGCTGTGCGACGGGACCTGTGTGATGGGACCCTGTGAGCTGTGCGACGGGACCCTGCAAGCTGTGCGACGGGACCTGTGTAACGGGACCCTGTGAGCTGTGCGACGAGACCTGTGCGACGGGACCCTGTGAGCCGTGCGACAGGACACTGCGAGCCATGCGACAGGACACTGCAAGCCGTGCGACAGGACCTGTGTGACGGGACCCTGCGAGCTGTGCGACGGGACTCTGCGAGCTGTGCGACGGGACCCTGCGAGCTGTGCAACGGGACCTGTGCGACGGGGCCCTGCGAGCTGTGCGACGGGACCCTGCGAGCTGTGCGATGGGACCTGTGAGACGGGACCTGTGAGCTGTGCGACAGGACCCTGCGAGCTGTGCGACGGGACCTGTGCGACGGGACCCTGCGAGCTGTGCGACGGGACCTGTGTGACGGGACCTGTGAGCTGTGCGACGGGACTCTGCGAGCTGTGCGACGGGACCCTGCGAGCTGTGCGACGGGACCTGTGCGACGGGGCCCTGCGAGCTGTGCGACGGGACCCTGCGAGCTGTGCGATGGGACCTGTGAGACGGGACCTGTGAGCTGTGCGACAGGACCCTGCGAGCTGTGCGACGGGACCTGTGCGACGGGACCCTGCGAGCTGTGCGACGGGACCTGTGTGACGGGACCTGTGAGCTGTGTGACAGGACCTGTGCGAAGGGACCCGTGCGACGGGACCCTGTGAGCTGTGTGATGGGACACTGCGAGCCGTGCGACGGGACCTGTGCGACGGGACCTGTGTGACGGGACCCTGTGAGCTGTGCGACGGGACCCTGCGAGCTGTGCGACGAGACCCTGTGAGCTGTGCGACGGGACCTGTGTGACGGGACCCTGTGAGCTGTGCGACGGGACCCTGCAAGCTGTGCGACGGGACCTGTGTAACGGGACCCTGTGAGCTGTGCGACGAGACCTGTGCAACGGGACCCGTGTGACGGGACCCTGTGAGCTGTGCGACGGGACCCTGCAAGCTGTGCGACGGGGTCCTGCGAGCTGTGCGACGGGGTCCTGCGAGCTGTGCGACGAGACCCTGTGAGCTGTGCGACGGGACCTGTGTGATGGGACCCTGTGAGCTGTGCGACGGGACCCTGCAAGCTGTGCGACGGGACCTGTGTAACGGGACCCTGTGAGCTGTGCGACGAGACCTGTGCGACGGGACCCTGTGAGCCGTGCGACAGGACACTGCGAGCCATGCGACAGGACACTGCAAGCCGTGCGACAGGACCTGTGTGACGGGACCCTGCGAGCTGTGCGACGGGACCCTGCGAGCTGTGCGACGGGACCCTGCGAGCTGTGCGACGGGACCTGTGCGACGGGGCCCTGCGAGCTGTGCGACGGGACCCTGCGAGCTGTGCGATGGGACCTGTGAGACGGGACCTGTGAGCTGTGCGACAGGACCCTGCGAGCTGTGCGACGGGACCTGTGCGACGGGACCCTGCGAGCTGTGCGACGGGACCTGTGTGACGGGACCTGTGAGCTGTGCGACGGGACTCTGCGAGCTGTGCGACGGGACCCTGCGAGCTGTGCGACGGGACCTGTGCGACGGGGCCCTGCGAGCTGTGCGACGGGACCCTGCGAGCTGTGCGATGGGACCTGTGAGACGGGACCTGTGAGCTGTGCGACAGGACCCTGCGAGCTGTGCGACGGGACCTGTGCGACGGGACCCTGCGAGCTGTGCGACGGGACCTGTGTGACGGGACCTGTGAGCTGTGTGACAGGACCTGTGCGACGGGACCCGTGCGACGGGACCCTGTGAGCTGTGTGATGGGACACTGCGAGCCGTGCGACGGGACCTGTGCGACGGGACCTGTGTGACGGGACCCTGTGAGCTGTGCGACGGGACCCTGCGAGCTGTGCGACGAGACCCTGTGAGCTGTGCGACGGGACCTGTGTGACGGGACCCTGTGAGCTGTGCGACGGGACCCTGCAAGCTGTGCGACGGGACCTGTGTAACGGGACCCTGTGAGCTGTGCGACGAGACCTGTGCAACGGGACCCTGTGAGCCGTGCGACAGGACACTGCGAGCCGTGCGACAGGACCTGTGTGACGGGACCCTGTGAGCTGTGCGACGGGACTCTGCGAGCTGTGCGACGGGACCCTGCGAGCTGTGCGACGGGACCTGTGCGACGGGGCCCTGCGAGCTGTGCGACGGGACCCTGCGAGCTGTGCAATGGGACCTGTGAGACGAGACCTGTGAGCTGTGCGACAGGACCCTGCGAGCTGTGCGACGGGACTTGTGAGCTGTGCGACGGGATTTGTGAGCTGTGCGACGGGACACTGTGAGCTGTGCGACGGGACCCTGCGAGCTGTGCGACGGGACCTGTGCGACGGGGCCCTGCGAGCTGTGCGACGGGACCCTGCGAGCTGTGCAATGGGACCTGTGAGACGGGACCTGTGAGCTGTGCGACAGGACCCTGCGAGCTGTGCGACGGGACTTGTGAGCTGTGCGACGGGATTTGTGAGCTGTGCGACGGGACACTGTGAGCTGTGCGACGGGACCCTGCGAGCTGTGCGACGGGACCCTGCGAGCTGTGCGACGGGACCCTGCGAGCTGTGCGACGGGACCCTGCGAGCTGTGTCTTTAACAGCAGATTCTCGTGCTGAAAGCATCCCGAACTCGCAGGCGGTGCGGCTAAAGCGGCGCGTGTGTGTCGCCCCACGCTCACCTCTGCCACCTCTTTCTGAAAGGTGAGGGTGAGTCTCGTGCGTCCGAACGCAAACGGGCCGGTTCTGCTGTCCATCTGCTCCAGCCATTTGATGATAAGCGGAGTGGAGACGCTGAAGGGGAGGTTGCCGATGATGTGCAGATCAGGAGGTTCTAACAGCGTGTAAAAGACGGGAATTTCTTCAATGTGACATTTGACCAACTCACCAAGTTACATTCTGAGGGCAACTTCACGACTATAAACAGAAAAGTCATCTGGGTGAAAAGCTTTGAACTCAAAGAAGTAGTTTAAAAAATAATATTAATGTTTCCCACAAAGAATAGCCACTGATTAGCATAAGCAGAATCACATATGCTGGCTGTTAGCTGCTGTCCATTGTTAGCAGCCTAAGCATGCTTTGTTCGCCAATTTCTTTGAGGAAAAAAAAAGACATGTTCAGTGTTAAAGAACTGTTCCTCCTGCAGTGCTATGATAATTATGCTTTCTGCATTCAACCACTGAAGCATTAAGGTGTACCAAGATGTAAAGAACATCTCTCACCATCCTCCCATTGTTTTCTTACGAGTCCCGGGAAGCCTCTGTCCATTCTGTATGTGAGAATATCGCCATGGACGATCCTGACCCGGCCTGGTACAGCTTCAGATAAGAGCTGCTCCAACACAGGGGAACCTCAGTGTTATATGTAGTAATGTAAATATACTATTTATATAGGAGAACTCAGGCATGTCAGTAATATATACACTCACCAACCACTTTATTAGCTACACCTGTCCAACTGCTCATTAACGCAAATGTCGAATCAGCCAATCACATGGCAGCAACTCAATGCATTTAGGCATGTAGACATGGCCAAGACGATCTGCAGCAGTTCAAACCGAGGATCAGAATGAGGAAGAAAGGTGATTTAGGTGACTTTGAACGTGACATGGTTGTTGGTGCCAGACGGGCTGGTCTGAGTATTTCAAAAACTGCCGATCTACTGGGATTTTCACGCACAACCATTTACAGAGAATGGTTTACAGAGAATGGTCTGAAAAACAGAAAATTTCTAGTGAGAAGCAGTTCTGTGGGCTCTAATGCCTTGTTGATGCCAGAGATCAGGAGAATGGCCAGACTGGTTTGAGCTGATAGAATGGCAAAAGTAACTCAAACAACCAGTCTTTACAACCGAGACATTCAGAAGAGCATCTCTGAACGCACAACACGTCAAACCTTGTGGTGGATGGGTTACAGCAGCAGAAGACTACACCGGGTGCCACTCCTTTCAGCTAAGGCAAAAGGGGGTCCAACACGGTACTAGCAAGGTGTGCCTAATAAAGTGGCCAGTGAGTGTATAGACACACACACAAACACGCACACACTTATAATCACTATTTGTGACTATGTAGACATTGAGATTGTCACACTACAGTGTGCATGTGCAATATATGATAATCTGCGAACCTGTAATCCAGGTATGAAACGACTGTCTTTCTCCACAACCAGTACATCAGCTGCTCCAGCGTTGAGGATGGACCTGGTAAGCCCACCCGGCCCAGGGCCCACTTCACACACAGTTGCGTTCCTCAGGTTCCCAGCCTGGCGGATTATTTTATCTGCAACACGACGACATTGTACCCAACTGGTCAGCCTTCATAATCCAGTGAAGATCTAGTGAAGATCTAGATGTTTTGGACCGTGCCTGGTGCCACTTCACCGTCCGGTGGACTAGGCCGTCTCACCTGTTAGTCTCAGGTCGAGCAGGAAGTTCTGAGAGAGCTGCTTCTCCGCTCTGAGGTTATACAGCTTTAAGATCTCACCTATGGTGGGGAGAGGAGGCAGGCGGAAGGATGCCAGAGTCCTAGATCCCACCATCTCCTACACAAGGAACAGTGGCAAAGTGAACTGCTTTTACATACTGCAATTCGTGCAGCAAAAACTCATTTTAGTCCACCACTAAAGCGTTATTTTATACCAGACAGAAAGCCATCGCCACACATATAGAATATTATTCAATTATAACATAATCGATTTAAGAAATGTAGCATTTAATACATGTTTATATATTCGAGTTCATACCCAAGAGCACTTTTCCTAAATACTAAGTTTATAGTTCTTCATGATAAAGCACGGTGGGATACGACACCTTGTGGTTAAAACAAAAAGAAATGCCAATCTAAACTGGGAGACCACTCTCCATCGCTAATGAAACTCCAGCTATTATTTTAGGAGGTGTTTTCGTCTAACACTTCGTAAACATGCCAAATCTCAGTAATGAATCAAAAACAGTTCAGCTTATGAAACATGCCCTACAAAATGCCCATAAAATCTCTATTAGTTTTAGCAACAACAGGCATGAGGTTTAAATGAGGTTATTTAACCAACTTTTCAACAAAAACAGCTGGAAACTGTAATATTTCGCGTTTGATTACCCAAAATAACAGTCACACCATTATTATTATTATTATTATAGGACATATGGCAGCAGGCTAGGCTAACCAGTGTGCTAACAAGCTAGATAAGTTATTACGCAAATGTGCATCTGTGAACGGTTATCCGTGCTTGAGTCTTTAATGTTAACTGCAGCCGAAGAGATACGTACACATAAGTTTATAAAATAAAACAGCCGTGAGATCAGTGAGCTGATGTGTGACACGTTGTCCTCACCAGTGCCGTGATCTGCGCTTCCTGTTGTGAAGGTTTAACCGAGGAATGACGACATCTCGCCCAATGAAATTGCGAGTATTCCCGCAGTGACCAATCAGAGATGTGGGGCGGGGCTTCTTTTGCCCTTGACCACTGCGTCGCGCGGGCTGACTAGGACGCGAGAGCGTGGCGCGTGCAGCCTGCAGTGCCGTCGTACGAGTCACTGTTCATCTAATAATGAATGCATCTAGCGCTGGGCGGATTACTTAAAATGTAATCGGGTGTAGATTACATGCACTACTAATGTGATATTTAGCATTACGCAACGACTGTAATCTAATTATAGTTTTTGATTTACTTCCAGTTTAATATCCTCCTTTAGGCTATTTCACATTTCATGATGCAGACTTCTAACGCTTTTAATGTCGCATGTTTACGAAATATTTAAGCATAATTATTATACTTATAGTATCATTGTGCAATTATGCTTTATTTGCATAAATGTAACTTAATAACCCGCTAAGAGTGCGAATGCTCCAAGCAGAGGTGCATCCTGGCAGTGGCACGTTCAGCTGTGGCCCCGAACACTAGAGTGGCCCTTCATAACTGGGTGCGCTCTGCACATTGCCCTGTACAGCTGCACTATATTGTGTTCATTATTATTGTCAAGGATACATTTCGGTGCTCATGCATAAATCCGAAGGCAAATTAAGATTTACTCTAGATTTTTATTTATTGTAGGCTGTTCCGATCCTGATATATAAGCTATAGAAAGCCTCTAGAAGACATTTATAGCTAAGGAATCCACGGGTGCCAGTTAGCATGGAGTAATTAAAAAATACTAACTGCCCCTTTACCCGTAATTCATTAGTCAACTGGTCGTTATTGTGGGTCAATCGTTCATTTAAATCAGACGTTTGTCAGTGGTGGTGTTTACTGAAACACTTTGGAAGCGTAGCTGGTATAGTTCAGTGTTCGGCTGTGTGTTGTAGCAGAAAGAACCGAGTCATGTCAGGTGGGACTAACTATGCAGCTGGACCTCGAGCAGATGAGAATGACTTTGTGGAGTTCAGTATTGCTTAGATCTTTACATCGCATTATTGAGCATCTACAGCCTGCCCCACACAGCACACATCACTTTATCCATGTTTTACCCCATTACACATCAACGTCCCTTTATTTTGTGGCAATATTTCATGAAAACTGGACCAACAGAAATGATCCAGAATTATTTCCAATAAAATATTTTAGGATGTCGTAGGATCCTTTTGGTGATTGTTTTCTTGCAAAAAAGACAAATAACAGCTAATAACAGCATCTTCGACCACAACACTTCTGACCTGAATACAGGACCCACAGACTTTATTTCACTGAGATAAATATGAGTCTAACTCAAAGCTATTTCAGATATCCCTGTTTGTCCTTAAAATTGCTTAGAGCGTGAGGAGCCCACAGGCACACGCGTGGCTGCATGCTCTGAGGTGTTGAACGGTCTGGTTATCAGAAGCTTGTAATGCTGAAATGGAACTGTGTTCCTCTTGGGCAGTGAGAGAGCCGCACTTGCACATCATGTGGTTGACCTTGAGAAGCTCGGTCCACCAAGCACAATGCAAATACTGCTGTCATGGCAACAAGAGATCACATGCTTTGAAGGGATATCCTTGCATCTGTTGTGTTCTTGTCTTGGGTGAAAGGCGACCTCTGTGGGAGTTCACTCTGCAAAAAAAATAAAAACCCCATTATGCAATTACGCAGGAGTGAGTGTCGAACTGTTTGCATTCTGAATGTGTTTGTGTAGTCTATGTATGGGCAAACGCACAAATAAAGACATACTACAGCTTTGTTTATCTGCATGTACGTCATGATCAATACTCAGGGAGAAAAAGAAGGGACAAACAACAGCAATTATGTATTTGCTTTATCCATTAATTAAAATTAATGTTAGCATCAAAACAAAGATTGTGTGAGTGAATTGTGTTAAAACGATTTTAAGCATGTTAAGTCTCTCTGTCAAAGGTCAAAATGACCAATATTAGACTACACATGGAAAATGACAGGACTGGAAATATATGACAGGGATTGTGCTTGAGTCAAATATGTGAATGATTAGATGTCATCTGGTAATGTACAGGGAGCCTTCAAAATAGCAAAGGTCAAACGTCAAAGGTCAAATGTCCTGAAAAATGCTTTCTTGACACCATTCTAAAATTCTTGAACATGCATTTACAATCAACTGTCTCACTTTCCTGTGCAGAATGAATTACAAGATCATAACCAGTGTGAGTTTAAGACTTATTATTATGCACAACATGTTGAACCTTGAGGCGGATGGGCTACAGCAGCAGAAGACCACACCAGGTGCCACTCCTGTCAGCTAAGAACAGGAAACTGAGGCTACAATTTGCACAGGTTCACCAAAATTGGGCAATAGAAGATTGGAAAAATGTTGCCTGGTCTGATGAGTCTCAATTTCTGCTGCGACATTCAGATGGTAGGGTCAGAACTTGGTGTCAACAACATGAAACAACATGAAAGCATGAAAGCATAGATCCATCCTGCCTTGTATCAACGGTTCAAGCTGGTGATGGTGGTGCAATGGTGTGGGGGATATTTTCCTGGCATGCTTTGAGCCCATTAGTACCAGTACTTGAGTATTGTTGCTGACCATGTCCATCCCTTTATGACCACAGTGTAACCATGTTCTGCTGGCTACTCCCAGCAGGATAAAGTGCCATGTCATAAAGCGCAAATCATCTCAGACTGGATTCATGACAATGAGTTAACTGTACTCAAATGGCCTCCACAGTCACCAGATCTCAATCTAATAGAGCACCTTTGGGATGTGGTGGAATGGGAGATTCACATCATGGATGTGCAGCCAACAAACCTGCAGCAACTGTGTGATGCTATCATGTCAATATAGACCAGACTCTCTGAGGAATGTTTCCAGTACCTTGTTGAATCTATGCCATGAATAATTAAGGCAATTCTGAAAGCAAAAGGGGGTCCAACCCTGTACTGGCAAGGTGTACCTAATAAAGTGGCCGGTGAGTGTACATCTGTTCCTTATAAATTCTTCACTGGTGTTCCAGAAGGTTCTGTGCTGGGTCCTCTCTCCTTTTCCTTCCACTGGTGTTCCAGAAGGTTCCGTGCTGGGTCCTCTCTCCTTCTCCTTCCACTGGTGTTCCAGAAGGTTCCATGCTGGGTCCTCTCCCCTTCTCCTTCCACTGGTGTTCCAGAAGGTTCTGTCCTGGGTCCTTTCCCCTTCTCTTTCCACTGGTGTTCCAGAAGGTTCCATGCTGGGTCCTCTCCCCTTCTCTTTCCACTGGTGTTCCAGAAGGTTCCATGCTGGGTCCTCTTTCCTTCTCCTTCCACTGGTGTTTCAGAAGGTTCTGTCCTGGGTCCTTTCCCCTTCTCCTTCCACTGGTGTTCCAGAAGGTTCTGTGCTGGGTCCTCTCTCCTTCTCCCTCTACATTTGCTCTCTTTGTTGGGTCACATGTTCGTGTGGTTTCTCATACCACCGCTATGGTAATGACATACATTCTCTTCTTTCCTCCCTCCAACTCTTAAGGTTTGTGTTTATGTCCCAGCATTCAGATGTCTCTTTATAGCTGGGAGCTCATCACTCGAATCCTTGAATCTAAACACTATGCTGTTATATACCACCAGACACGTGTCCCTACGCCAAGATCTCACAGACAGCTCTCGGATCACGCCAGTCGACAGCGCGTGCAATCTTGGCATCATTCTCGACAACCAACTGCCATTCTCTTGGCCATCTCTTTCCATGGAAGCCATTCTGCTGTGTAATCAGTCTGTTATTATCTCCAGATTGGACTTCTGAGACTCCTGGCAGGTCCGTTAGTGCCATCAGAATGCAGCCGCATGACCTGTCCACAGCCTCCCAAACTTCCTCCGTCACCCCCTGGCTGTATTGATTCTGCTCCACCAACACAAACAGTAAAATATAGATTTTCTATATATATAAGAAAATCTATATTTTGTTTGTTTTGGTGCAGTGAAATCAGCATCAAGCAGCAGTACATGGATGTGCTGGATGATACATAAATAAACCTTCATGCCTTCTCCTGTCTGTCTGCAATGAGCCCTTCTCCTGTCTGTCTGCAATGAGCCCTTCTCCTGTCTGTCTGCAATGAGCCCTTCTCCTGTCTGTCTGCAATATTTCTCAGTAAGACTGAAGCTTCAGAGCTGTTGGCTAAAGTGTAAGCAAAAATACGAGCAGATAAAACATTAAAAGGCAACCGACTAAGAACAAGTTACACTGGTATCCTGCACATGTATCATTAACCACACACTGCCTGCTGCATTGGGCTTTATCCAGAGCAACGTGTAATATTTGTAGATACAAGTCTCCATGGGATGTGAAACCATGACTTTGATGTCAGTACCTGTCTTCCTGGAATGATGTGTTAAATTTTCTATTTTTATTTTTTAACCTTGATATGCTTTGATCTGTCTATTAGCTGATGTTTATATAAGTGGGCTGATATGAACAGGTGACATGTCATTTAATATATTTTCACTTCACTTTTAACTAAAATAGAAATGGCCAAATATAAAATAGTATGATGACACACAATAACAAAAAATAAGTAAAAAAATAAACATTAAAATGACAGATTCCCATCTATTCTTTTTTTATTCCCTGTGAAACCTACAATATGTCCTTTCAAAAAACAAATAAAAAACACACAAAAATATGGTTTTGGCTGTTCCAAAAAAAACTATGGTGACAAAGGCCTCCAGCGTGCTGTATTTCACACACTCGCTGTGTCCTGTCCATTTACTGGTTTCACTCAAACCTTTACAGTAATAGTGAATCTTCACAGTAACAGTGAATCTTTACAGTAACAGTGACTCTTTACTGTAGCAGTGACTCATTACAGACTCTGAACTGCTTAGGGTCGAGTGCCTTTGTGGTTGTGACGTCACAAATATATGCTATGTCTGCAGCTTACTTTCATTCACTGTAATTTGAAACTTTAAAATGTATATATGTTTTTTTTCATTAAAAAATATACATTATTTTTTCCATATGGATCTTTTAATTGTAGCATTTGTTTTATGTTATGTCTGTTGTTCCATACTTGTTTCTCTGTGACCTTTTAAAATGTCTTTAGCTCTCTAAGTTAGCAGTTAAACACAGAAAAGTTTTCAACACCCTATTAGGTAAGAAGTGGATTAACTTAAATCCATGAATGATTTTTTTCCCCTGATTGTTAGCTTGGGGCTTTATTGGATAAACATTTTAGCTAAATCACATTATGGGGATGTTTGTAATGATAATGTTGATGGTGATGACAGTTATTTTGCCCCGTAGAACAGGGTTTTTCAAACTATGGGTCGCGACCCTAAAATGGGTCGCGAGGCAAAAAAAAAGGGTCGCTAAAAAATAAATGTTAATATATTTAATAAATTATATTTATAGCGCGCGACTGCGCGAACGGCGGAGGCGTTAATACTTGGCGATCGATCGCGATATAATAGTTAAACTCCGTCAACAACTTACGTTCGCCGCCCCCCCCAGTCAACAACTTACTTTCGCCACCCCCCCCCCGGGCAACAACATGCGTTCGCCACCCCCGTCAACATCTTACGCTCGCGACCGAGTATACTGTATATATATTTCTTAGTAGGCTGGGTCGCGGGAAAAATCATGGACAAAATATGGGTCGTTAGAAAAAAAGTTTGAAAAACACTGCCGTAGAACATGTTGTACTTTGTCAAGTGTGAGAGCATCTGTTTCTCCTGCTCAGATTTTTTTTCCAGAAAATTAGGTATTCTTGCTTGATTTCACCACAAGGTGGCACTGTAGTTCTTTGTTATACTCTGTACATTTCAACTCCAGAAAAAAAATCAAAGAAATTAAAATAAATAAAATTCTTGCAATTAAAGAACTTGCAGTCCATTGGCTAATTAGCAAAGAAATCTCGAATTAAATCTCTCATGTTTAATATGTAGACATAATGTAGTGCCCACCGTGTGTTTTGTGCTCTCACACACATAAATAAAAATGGCGGTTGTTATTTTGTCTATGATCAAACTGTGTTGAACAGAACAGCTTCCATAAAGCTACAAATACAAATAGATATTGTTGAAGACTTTGAGCAAAACAGAAAGGCTGTGGTGTTCAACACAATGAACACAAGACAACACAATACAACAAAAATGTTCAAGATGTGCGTCAGTGATTGAAACTTTAGCAGAGTACCTAACTCAAATAGAGAACAAAACATGGGGTCTTCTGAGTCTATTTGATACTTCACCTACTGTACAAAAAGATGTAGAAGGCAGGCTAGATGTAGAGTAATATGACATCAAATGCTAACAATTGTGTATGAATGTCCAGATATGGGTGGTGGGACAACTAACCCACTAGTTCATCTTACCCTCTCCTCTCCTATATCTGCAAATCTGGACATCAGATCTGCTTTAAGGAGTCACTTGAAAGGATTTCCCCTTTTTTTGCCAGAAGGGCCTGTATTTGTTCATTCACCTGTTTAAAGTGGTTTGGGGACAAATGAATGTGCTACACCTGTTTGTGTTCGTTGAGGTTTATAGCCATTCAAAGACATTCAAATCCCCATCATCCCTGGTAAGAATTTACACAACATCTGGCTCTAATCTCTTGCTCTTTCTCACTTTGGTGTCAACAGGGGACACCACAGGAAAGACGAGATTTTTTTCCCATCAGCTGCTGAACTGTGAAGTGTTATTTAACACCTTTGCTTCCCAAGTGAGTCATTGTGAATGATCTTGCCAGATGGCTGAATACTGTCTGTTATAATCCTACAACATAAGGAAGGAGAGGTTCAGTGAGGCCCCCAGTAAATAAGGGAGTATACAAATGTTCAACAAATATTTTCTTTTACTCCTTTACACTGATCTAAATTATATGGTTTATAGATCGTAATGGCAAAAGACAAACCTGAGGCAATTCTGAAGAACACATGAAGCAGTAGTCAGATCACTGTCCTCAGATCACTGTCCCCTGATCAATGCCCTCAGATCACTGTCCCATTGTGCTTTGATATGTACTGGCCTCAAATCTCTGCAAAGGAAATCATATAAAAATAAACATTCCCAAGTTCACATCAGTTTTTAAAACAGTTCACCACATCCAAAGCAGTGCCTACCATTTCCACTGGCATAGTTACCAGTAATCACTCCCAAACTGGCCTGCAATGAGAGACATCACAACAACTGGTTCTTGAGAGTAGTGTCATTCTTTGCGATCTTTCCCGCTGCCTGTGTCACATATGGATTTTGCATTTTGTGGATTTCTAACCTCTTCAATCCAGTCAGTGACATAGTAGCTCCCCAGGGAATCAGTCCTAATTGGATGGAACTTTACAAGTGGCCCAGTCACTTGACCAGCTGGGATAACTAAATCTCACTGGCCAATGCTCAGACATGCATGTCATGTATTCACCTGATCCATATAAAATGAACGTGGACCATTGCTTTACTGCTTGGGACTGAAGTGTGTCCACGTACCCTCAGGCCACTGAACATAGTCATCACGGGCTCAGTCTGTATTTGGATTAATTCAAGTGATTTGCCAAGAATGGGTTAGTGTTGACAGGGTAACCATTCACTACATACACATTCAACTCTTGGTCACCTTACAAGAGGCATGGAGGTGGTCTAGTGTTAACAAATACCTGAGTCGTTTCAAACAATCATTCATGTTTGGACCTTACACACTCCCCACTGTACCCAACTGTTACCTGATAACCCCTTTCTCCCCGGGAGTTCTGCAATAGGTTTGTTATTGATAACACGCTCCGATGTGGTTGAAACGGAAGCTGCTAAGTGCCTTGTGGTCTTCTAGCTGTAAACAGATTAACAACGTCTTTCTGCTTCACGCGCTCAGCACTCTCCTGGCTGGTGCTCTCTCTCTCTCTCTCTCTCCGAGCTCGTTTCATAGCCATTGCGGGCAGCAAGGCAAAAATAAGGAACCCTAGAAAGGTCTCGTGCTGCCCTTCAGATGGGATGGCGTTTCTTGGCAGTGCCCAAATATTCCCCAAGAATGCTACATATCCAGGCAGCTCCTTCCTGAAGGGAGCGTAGGGATTATTACTCAGGGTGCCACTCCTACACCACGCTGCCTACCTTATTGGATGTGATTTTAATGACCTGCCTCAGGATAGTTATATTTGTCATATTTTTGTCAGGCTTAAGAGGCTTTATTTCCTAGTGGATGTTGTTGAGCATACAGACGAAAGCCTTGGTACCCGGTTCGTAAAAAAAGACGCTTCGCATTGTCTCTGAATTATACTTGACATCACTGTCAGCCTTCTGTGATGCGAAGAGGGATTTCTGTTTTAGCTCCTTTTTTTGCTGGAGAAACTGTTCAGGCATTTCAGGTGTGACTGGAGAAACCTCTTGAGTTCTGTCAGTATCATATCATCTTTACTCATTAGCAGGATGTGGATTTTTTCAGCACATTGTGAGCTCCACTAATGCTCTCTCCAATATACTCTTCCGTTTGTTTACTGCTGTAAGATATGACTGAAATGTGATCACCACTTTACCCCTCTTGCATTTTAAAGGCTGTGTCCTGGAGATGAAGGAGGTTGCTTATGGAAACAAACCTCCCAGGCAAAGACAGTTTCAGACAGTGTGTCGAAAACTATAATTCAGAGTGTCAAGATATTTAGGATCGGAGTATTCTGTACATGTGCGTGCATCAGTATATTCTGATTGATTTTCTGACCTGTCTCTTCATTACTTAACAGCATCCTACGTACATCTATCAGTGTTCCTATGTTTTGGTCTTCAGGCTCAGCTAGAGTTTATTGTACATAACAACATTTATGTATTCAACACAACACCAAGCGCTGGTCTCTAGACTCATGGCTTTGGGAGTCAAAAACGTTCACCAGCAGACAAGATAAGCTTTCAGATGTCTTCTGATATCAGATTATTTTCTGATCTGTTGTAGTTGCATCCTCTCCACATCTACATCACCTCGTCTTTATAAAGGTGATGCACAGTCCCCCCAAAACTCAAATCTCAATATGGCCTCACAGTCTGCTGCATCCAGGCTTCAATGTATCAGTGGTCCAAGCACCAGATAATACATTACATTAACAAAGTTCATGATCAGTGTGTTTTCTGTGAAAACACAGGGAACAGATGAGACAGAGAATACGTGGTTTGTGTTCACAGATGTCTCTCAGATCAGAGAGGCTGCAGTAGAACAGGTTACAGTAATCTGAATACAGCTGTCCCACTGGCCCCTAACAGCTGTGGTTGATCTGAATACAGCTGTCCCACTGGCCCCTAACAGCTGTGGTTGATCTGAATACAGCTGTCCCACTGGCCCCTAACAGTTGTGGTTGATCTGAATACAGCTGTCCCACTGGCCCCTAACAGCTGTGGTTGATCTGAATACAGCTGTCCCACTGGCCCCTAACAGCTGTGGTTGATCTGAATACAGCTGTCCCACTGGCCCCTAACAGTTGTGGTTGATCTGAATACAGCTGTCCCACTGGCCCCTAACAGCTGTGGTTGATCTGAATACAGCTGTCCCACTGGCCCCTAACAGCTGTGGTTGATCTGAATACAGCTGTCCCACTGGCCCCTAACAGTTGTGGTTGATCTGAATACAGCTGTCCCACTGGCCCCTAACAGCTGTGGTTGATCTGAATACAGCTGTCCCACTGGCCCCTAACAGCTGTGGTTGATCTGAATACAGCTGTCCCACTGGCCCCTAACAGCTGTGGTTGATCTGAATACAGCTGTCCCACTGGCCCCTAACAGCTGTGGTTGATCTGAATACAGCTGTCCCACTGGCCCCTAACAGCTGTGGTTGTTAAAACGTTTCCATGGCAAGAGAGTTAAATGAAAGTGTGACACTACCGCCCTGTGTCCAAAAAGCAGCGACATTGTATATATTGTAAAAAAAGAAAAACAGAATGCAATTATGTGCAAATCATTTAATTCACAACAATACCAGCACAGCATATCAAGAGCTGAAACTGAGGGACTGAATTCTTTATTGAAGAATATTTGATGCCTGCGACATGTTTCAGTCGGGACGGGTAAAACAACAGACTGCAAGCACTGTGTAATGCTAAAGAGGAACACGTCATGGTGAACATCCCAGAGTCATGGTGAACATCCCAGAGTCACAGTGAACATCCCAGAGTCATGGTGAACATCCCAGAGTCATGGTGAACATCCCAGAGGCTCAGAAGAGGAGGAGGGGTCACCCATGTGTAAATGAGGGGAGTTTGTAATCTACATTACATGATGTCCTTTAACCATTCAGAGGACCCACAGAAAACTCCGAATGCAAAACATTAGGCCCTCAGGCGGCGCTGTGGTAGAAACAGACATGACTGTGTGTGGAAATCATTACATAGGCTCAGGAGCTCTTCTGAAACCCTCTGTCTGTGTTCGTCACTGCCTTCATGAACGCAAATTAAAGTTCAGCTTCCTGGGAACAACAGTCATCAGGAAACGGATGGATAAAATGGATCAACATCATCAGAGATCTGAAGTGGATCAACATCATCAGAGATCTGAAGTGGATCAACAATATCAGAGATCTGAATTGGATCAACATTATCAGGGATCTGAAGTGAATCAACATCATCAGAGATCTGAAGTGGATCAACATCATCAGAGATCTGAAGTGAATCAACATCATCAGAGATCTGAAGTGGATCAACAACATCAGAGATCTGAATTGGATCAACATCATCAGGGATCTGAAGTGGATCAACATCATCAGGGATCTGAAGTGGATCAACATCATCAGAGATCTGAAGTGGATCAACAACATCAGAGATCTGAATTGGATCAACATCATCAGGGATCTGAAGTGGATCAACATCATCAGGGATCTGAAGTGGATCAACATCAGAGATCTGAAGTGGATCAACATCAGAGATCTGAAGTGGATCAACAACATCAGAGATCTGAATTGGATCAACATCATCAGGGATCTGAAGTGGATCAACATCATCAGGGATCTGAAGTGGATCAACATCAGAGATCTGAATTGGATCAACATCATCAGGGATCTGAAGTGGATCAACATCATCAGAGATCTGAAGTGGATCAACAACATCAGAGATCTGAATTGGATCAACATCATCAGGGATCTGAAGTGGATCAACATCATCAGGGATCTGAAGTGGATCAACATCAGAGATCTGAAGTGGATCAACATCAGAGATCTGAAGTGGATCAACATCATCAGGGATCTGAAGTGGATCAACATCAGAGATCTGAAGTGGATCAACATCAGAGATCTGAAGTGGATCAACAACATCAGAGATCTGAAGTGGATCAACATCAGAGATCTGAAGTGGATCAACATCAGAGATCTGAAGTGGATCAACATCATCAGAGATCTGAAGTGGATCAACATCATCAGGGATCTGAAGTGGATCAACATCAGAGATCTGAAGTGGATCAACATCAGAGATCTGAAGTGGATCAACATCATCAGAGATCTGAAGTGGATCAACATCATCAGAGATCTGAAATGGATCAACATCATCAGAGATCTGAAGTGGATCAACAACATCAGAGATCTGAAGTGAATCAATCTCAAGAGCCATCACAGAGTCCGTCACCATCACCTCTTTGACGGTCTAGTTCAGTTCTACACAGCCATCACAGCGTCTGTCATTGTCAGTCTGGTTCAACTCTGCCACCATTCATGACATTCACGAACTGCAGGTGCCAAGCAGCCCACCCTGCTGGACCTGCTCTCCTCCAGAACCAGGAAGCAAAGAGTGAACATCACCACTGACCCCCCGCAGCCCGGGCCATCGTCTTCGTCTGCTTCTCACCCTCAGACAGGCCCTTCAGGTAGAGGAGGGTCAGACTGCAGCGATTCTTCTCTACACACCATCACACTCATGAATACCCACAATACAAAAGCCTGATTATGTCACCTGACACCATTCTGCACTTGAAACTCCAGATTCTTTGCTGCTTTGGCAAAAATATATTATATTCAGTTTTATTTTCTTAAATATTTTATAGGATTGTGCCATCCCACACAGGCACTTAAAATACTCTTCTTTTCATCAGTGTGTGTGTGTGTGTTGTAGAACTCTGGAATGGACGTCTACATTACAGCACTAGTGTGTATTGGCAGCTTCTGTATACTGTGTACTTTGTACTAGGAGACGCTGAGATCAAGGACAAATTCCTTGTATGTGCAAATGTGCCAATAAAGTCTGATTCTCTTTCTGATTCCTATTCTGGGATCTTAACGAGATTACACTGCCACCCTCTGATCCTGAGCTCATTTACGAAGGACTGAGATGAAGTGGAAGACTGTCCTGTGCTCTAATGAATCAAAAAATTCAAAAATTCTTGTAGGAATTCATGGCTGTCTCTGTAACTACTAGGAGAGAGGGCTGAACGCAAGTGCGGACTGAACAATGAATTTAATGACAAAACTGATACAAATACACAAAGCACACAAAACATACACCAAGAATAATCAAACACCTAACATATGAACCAAACAACACTAACAGAAATAACTGGGTGGACAAGGCTAAATAAAAGCAAAGACATCAACAAGCAAAATCACTAGAGAAACCAAAGTCACACAAAGTACATCTAATAGGGAATACAAAATACAAGGAGTACATACAGACTAGTATTACATACACAAAAGACCAAGATACCAAATCGCATACAAACAAGAGGTACCTACAATAACCGACAACACAAGAGACTAAACACAAGACTTAAATACACTAACCAACCAAGGGACTCAACAAGACACAGCAGAAAGCAATAACGAGGGGGCAGGGGAGTGAAGACAGACACAACTAGGAAATTTCAAAATAAAAGACAAACAGAAGACATGACCGACAGGAGGGAGGCAGGCCTGACAGTCACAGCCCTTCAGGTTAAAGAGGCCACGGACCATGAAGATTGTTTATCAGTGCACAGTACAAATACCAGCATCACAACAGCAGGGCTGCACAGTAAAAGAGTCCCAGTGCTGCCCTGGTCTGCAGACCAGATCTGTCACCCACTGAAAACATTTGCTACATTAGGGAACAAAAACTATGACAAATCCTGAACAGTTGAGCAGTTGAAACCTTATATCAAGCAAGAAGGGGAAAATGTTTCAGTTCAACATTACAGCAACTGCTAACCTCTGTTTCCAAATGCTTACAGAGGGTTGTTCACAGAAAGGGCGAGGCAACACAGTGGTGAACGAGCCCCCTGCCCTGTCCCCGCCATCTGGAAACATGTTTCTGACATCAAATTCAAAATGGGCTTATATTAAAAAAATATGAAAGTTGATTTCATTTGATCTGCTGTTTTGTATTGTTGTCAATAAACTATAGTGTTTACATGATATGTAATCTTTACATTCTGATTTTATTTACATTTTCTCTACCAGAGGTGGAAAGAGTACTGAAAAATTGTAATTGAGTAAAAGTATCTTTACTTTGCCTAAATTCTACTCAGAGTAAAAGTAAAATTACCCATCTCAAAATTTACTTGAGTAAAAGTACAAAATTACTTCATTTTAAATGTAATTTGAGTAAAAGTTACTTAGTTACTTTCAGTTATTTAATGCAAAAAAGGATGTCATGAATCAAATTCAGCACAAGTTGCTTTAATTGATTTCAACGCATATTTAAGTGCACATCCACACTTGCAAAAGATCAGCTGGGCTCAGGAACATACTTCCTTACAGCACAAGGACAATCACAACACTATGATAAGAATAACGAAATTTAAATTACAAATTATTCGAAAAACAAAATGCACACAAAATTAAATGCCCACAAATCAAACTAAAATGCAACAGGATTCCACTACTCACAATAAAATGCCACAGGATCCCACAACTCAAAATCAAACAAAATGCGAACAGGCTTCCACTATTTAAAACGTTCACAGGATCCAACTAACTCAAAATACAGTGCCCACAGGATTCCACTTTTCACAATAAAATGTCCACAGGATCCCAGAGATCCTGATAGATAGAAGATTTAAAGATAAAACAATCTCATCCTTTTGGAAACAAGTGCACCGGATTACGACCTGATTATGAGACAATGGAAAGGGCGCGCGCAAGGCAAGGCCAAGAACATACCACACCAAAACCAAGAGAGTAGGAGACCCAAGTGCCTACAAAACGCAAAGAGCAAAATGTGTGCATGCGTCCACACACACACACACACACACACACACACACACACACACACACACACACAAGCAGCAAAACCAATCACACGAGACGCAGAATAAACTCAACACGTAGAAAATAAACTCAATCGCAAAACACACGGGAGAGAAATGCAACAGAAAAGACACGGAGAAAACCTAACGCGAGAAAACGAAACTTAGGACGCCAGGGGAAGTAACTGGCAGCAGGCAGAACACTGCGTCAAAACAAAAACCCTTGCCAAAATAAACGAAGAACAGATAGGAAGAGATAAAGTAGGGGGAAAACTTGAGGTAGGCTAGTAAGCAGCGCAGGAGATAGTTACTCTAATAAGTAACATAGAAAAGCAAGAGAGATAAGAGAGAGCATAAGGTGGCAAGACACCTAAACACAAGAAAAGCAACCAGAGATCACAGAGAAAGGGCTGAGGACGTGAAGGCGAGCCAAAACTATTCAGCAGCAATCCGTTTCACCAAGCTTCCTTAAGAAGCCATAGAGAAGGAGTGGCCAACCCGCGGCTCGCAAGCCGCATGCGGCTCTTTGCCTGGTTTCATGTGACTCCCCAGCCGGTCCGCGGGCTCACCTGCACAAACGGGGCGACACACTGTTACATTTTCGTGGTGCGCGGTTTGTTTACAAGCCTAGCCAGCCGCTAATACTTTTAAAACCGGCGTAGTGGAAAACACGCATTTGACTGTCTTCACAGCTAATAATTTACACCCACCACCCCCCCGCTCAACAAATTACACTCGCCACCCCAACCCCCCCACCCGCTCAACAATCTACACTCGCCCATGTATTTTTTTTTTTTTTTGGCCCACCTCCACCCCCCCATCTTTGGAGGACAACTTTGTTTTTATGTACAGATTAAATGGCAATTATAACAATTCTGTATAATATATAGTATAGTGATAACAATATATAATATAGTGATAACAATATGCAAAGTGATATTGGGGTTAGGTGGACCAAGAAAAGAGGGGGAGAGAAAGAATAAAAAGGGAAAAGACAAAGAGGCAGGAAAAGAAAGAAGAAGAGAAAAAATAATAATAATAATGATAAAAAATAAAAATAATAATGGTAATAATAAAATAAAACACGCAACCAGCTCAAATGACCACTGCAAAGAAGAACAGAAAGTAAACCAAATACATATAGTACAAATGAGTGCGATGTATGGGTCTGTGTGAGTGTGTGTATTTATGTGCAACCTAAAAGTGCAACATAGGATAGATGTATGGAATGTACTTACCAGCCAGGGTGGATAGCTGCGACAACATTCCCCCAGAGGCCAGAGGCGGGCAGAGAAAGACCCGGGAATCCCACCCGCCCACGGCCCCCCAAGGAGCGGTGGAGTACCAGAGCTGCACTTCCCAGAAACCCTCACATGCCCGCCCCCACAGGCGGGAGAGAGAGACCCTGGACAGCGCCCCACCAGTCAAGGAGCGCAGATCCGGGGGAACCAGAGGGAACAGAACCCCCCCCCCCCCCCCCCCCCAGGATGCCCCCCCGTCATGGGCCAGCGGCAAAGCCACGGCGCCACTCGCCCGGAATGCCACCCACCACCCGGCAGGGCCCACCTCCCGCCGAGGAGCACCCGGCCGCCCCGAACCACAACCGCCCAGGAGAGCGGGCCAACCGCCCCCCAGCCGGGGAGCCAAGCCGGACCCCGGAACCCCAAGTATACATACATACAAGTATACATCATACACTCGCCCATGTATGATGTGGCTCTTTGCCGTAACACAGTAAGAAAAGTGGCTCTTGGTCTATGATGGGTTGGCCACCCTTGCCATAGAGACAGCTAAAACGGATCACCATCAATATTTTTTTTGCTCAGTAACGTGAGGGAGTTCAAATGTAGTGAAGTAAAACTACTTAGGTCAAAATTTACTCGAGTAAAAGTAAAAATTACATGTTTCAAAAACTACTCAGAAAATTACAAATTACTCATAAAAAGTACTCAATTACAGTAATGTGAGTAAATGTAATTTGTTACTTTCCACCCCTGTTCTTTACATTATCTCTGACCAAGTCAGAAAGATCTACCGGGGGGTGGGGGGTGGTGAGGTGGCGAACGGGGGGGATTTGCGTGTGTCAAACCCTAGACGTCAGATTGGCTACCATGAATGTCAATCAAAATACAATCTTCAGTGCAGATGGGCGATTCATCCACTACTTTTTAAAGTCATGCGATCTACGCACATTCCTTCGCGATCAACGTAATGGGCACCCCTGCTCTACATGTTTTCTATAGGTATATAGGTACTCTACATATTTTCTATAGGTATATAGGTATAGGTACTCTACATGTTTTCTATAGGTATAGGTATATAAGTACTCTATATGTTTTCTATAGGTATATAGGTTTAGGTACTCTACATGTTTTCTATAGGTATATAGGTACTCTACATGTTTCGCAACCGAATATGAACTGTGTCTCAAATTATGAATAGTGAAATGCATAATTGAATTAACATTTTCTAATCTAATTTGCATTTGAATGTTAATAAAGTGGATTATATTGGTTTATGGACTGAGCACACCACATGGTAATTTCTTCTCTTGACAAGGGTCTTCCCCTTACAATTATTTTTAGTCTGCAAATTCTGTGAACAAAAATAGTTTAGCTTCTCAAAATACATTCATGTTGTTACATTGAATTATAATACAGTACAATACAATCATCAAGAAATATAGGTCTACCTACATAAATACCTACCTATATAAATATAAATATATAAATAAATATAGGTCTACCTATATATAAATTGTGACGGGCAGGGTGAGCAACAAAAAGGAAGCGATCACGCCAAGTCTCAGGGAAAAAGGTTGGTTTAATAGAAAGTGTGCAAACCTAAAACCCGTGCTATATCTCCAAATTAAGGATATAATGACCAGCGGTCAACTGGTACAAAGACAAGACATATATAGGCAAACAAACGACCCTCAGGTGAGACGGATCACGGGCTCCGCCCACCTGAGGGACGCCGCGCATGACGTCACCAAACAACAACAACAACAGCCGCTGTGGACAGAGGCGGCCGGTAGGGGGCCGCCTCACCGTGACATAAATATATAAATAAATATAGGTCTACCTATATATAAATATAAATATATAAATAAATATAGGTCTACCTATATATAAATATATAAATAAATATAGGTCTACCTATATGTAAATATTAGTGCTGTCAATTCCAGGTGCCGCGTTTAAAAGTCCTCACCAGGATTAGCAATCCAGGTAAAATTAGTGGAATCAACACAATCCAGGAAGACTGAGCAAAATCCTGGTGAGGACTTTTAATCGCGGCACCTGGAATTGACAGCACTAATAAATATATAAATAAATGTAGGTCTGCATTCCTTTCATCTGACAGTTTGTGTGTTCTGTTCATTATTTGCTTCCTTCTTCTTTCTTATAATTTTTTTATATTTTGACCTTTGTTGACCTGCTCTGTAGAGACTCAGAAGGCAATTCCTCCCACTGGTGAAACACCTGTAAACCTTCTGACCCTCTTCATTTTCACCATTTATTGTGTCTGTACAGGTCTTTTATCTTCAGTTCACAGCCTAAACATTAGCCGTAAGTGTAGAACTAACCTTAGCAGCACTGTAGCGCAACACTGCAGTTTACATTTCTCATTAAACGCACTAATGTACAAAATGTTTCAGACATTCTTGCATATGTAAATGAATTTTGTTTTCATGATTTGTGTGTTCATCTAAATGGCAACACTTCATTATACCTTCATGCCACATCATGTACCCTTCAAATATAGAAGCTTCATCCTGCAAATCATATCACATCTTGCCCTATTATTTGGTAGCACTGGTGTAAGGGGAGGAGCATCAAGCATACACCCACTGGGGGCGGGGCGGGTGCGTAAATAAAAAAAATTATGATTTGAAACAAGGGTCAAGGGTCTCTTCCCTGCCTCTTGCAGTGGGGAGCCAGAATCCTGCACTACATTACTGTTTGGTAGTTCTAAAACTATTGTTTTAACAAACTTACCAGGGCCCAAAATGATTCTGCATCTGTAAATGACAACCACACTGGCATCTGGGTTTATTTAGTGAATATTTTGGCAAAGAATACCAATGCGTTGTTTCTTATCCATTTTAACTAAATCATTTGGTTCAATCATTTAGAAAAACAAGTGATGAGAAGGTCAGCTGAGTAAGTAGCTACACTTTTAGCCTATTCAACATCCTGTTTTTATTTATATATATTTACATACACGACTCGATCTGTGCATACGGGAGGTGGACTCCCCACTCCAGTAAATCAAAGCCATGTCAACTGTATTTGAAGTGGGAGCGGTATACTGGCTAAGCCTCACTCCTAGTGTGTCTGGCCAGGTCCACGTGTCTCTGTTTTGCTTGTGTGCTGAGGTAAACAGCAACCTCTATCTCACGTTCTTGTATTTCTTAGTGTCAGACTGGATATTGTCAGTTCAGAGTGGAGGTCAAGTATGTCTCGCCGCAGCCTGCAGGAAGGCGGAGTTGGACATCCAACCCCGCCCACATCCAACTCCACCCTCTAATGCGCTCTCGTGCGCCAACCCACTACTTCTTCATTCGAGAATAACTGTGTGGCACTTGAAAATATGCATAATAACTCACAAGTGTTCAAGAGACACGTTGTTGCGCTTAATTTACACATACCTCGTTTACTTTGTGTATCGTTCCACGTATGTTATTCATTATTTTTATTTATTGGGTGGCGAACGTAAAATGTTGACGGGGGGATGTAAAATGGACACAAATTAAGTATTACGTCGCGATAGATCGATCGCCGGTGGTTGGCGCCAGAGCGAACTAGTAACTCATTGAATCATAGATGTAGATCAGAGGTAAATAAACTAGATTTTTTTCGGCGTGAGAAATCGGATGTGTGGCGTGAGAGCGTGTGAAGACGGTCAAATGCGTGTGTCTCATGCTCAATGCGTGAGAGTTGGCAACTCTGCTACTATAAGTACACAATTAAAATGGTAATGTTTACTGTTTACTGATAATGTTGGTGATAGAGAAGGGGTGTGTTAGTAATGTTGGTAATGGAGAAGAGGTGTAATCAGGGCTTAATTTGAGCTGGATCCTGCCGGAACAGGATCCGGGAACTCTTTCAAGGGTGCGTTCCGGGAACTGTCTGCCTCGATCCGGTAACTTTCAAGCCTACTAATTATAAGTTATGAAGAAATCTGTCTGCGTTGAACCAATTAATTGAACAAATAATTCTATAAAAGACAAATACAAGATCCACATTCCTAAATCACATAAGAGCTCTCCTTTTTAGCGATGCCTTTGCGTGTCTCCCCTATAAAGCTAGTTATACTTTCGTGAGTGACCGTAGTGCGCGACTCCGCGCGACTCCGCACACCTCGCGCGCGTCACATTCTTTGCAGTGTCCTCCTGAAACGATATGTGGTAGTATAAAGAAACACCCCTCAAACACAGGTGAAGGAACATTTACCTGAATGTACTTGAAAATGCACCTAAAATGCACTTCTGCACTTAAAACACTTATAAAACACACGTAAATAGTTCTGGCAGTTCTGTTTACTGGGAGCAAAAACAGTCCGAGTTTCGAACGTATCATGGGCGTGGCTTCGGACTTGAGAAGAGGGTGGGGTTGGATGTCCAACTCCGCCTTCCTGCAGGCTGCAGCGAGAGGCTTCTCGTGGAGGTTGTGAACCGAACAATATGGGCGGAGCAATAGCATACACTGTCCAGAAGAGGGCGCATGGTGCGGTATCCTTGCCACGCTAGCTTTGCTAGTGTTTGTTAAACAAATAATATATTTTATGTACTTATTATTTGTAAACAGACTCACACATTCATGACGAGAAGTGGAAATGCCAATTTACAAAAAAATGGCTGGAACAGAAATATGTTCAAATGTGGGCTGTGAACTGTTGATGGAACTGACCCACTGATGCCTACAGTACTGTGAGAACAGAAATCATTTCTTGTGGGTGGTAATGTTGTGAAGTCCCACATTCAGTATTCCAACCACCACCGCCACAAAAAAACAAAACAAAACAAACAAAAAACGATTAAAAGCTATCAGCATGTGTGTGGCACCCATTTCAATCATAGCAAATCTTCTAATACTCAAACGTAAGAACCCGGAATTTGCTCTACATCGCTAGAGCTTTCGTTGAGACTGGGTTCTGGAGTCAGATGAAGGCAAGATTTATAGATAAACAAATAAATAAGCAAATAAAAACGAGCACTTGTGCACCGTCTTAGGATGGGACTAGCAATATGGATATTTTACTGCAAAATGTGGCGGCATCTGCCAGCACACTAACAAAATGGGATTCATTCAAACGGGTGAATTATTTACAGCAGTAAATCCAGGAGCAATCTGTTACTGATTTGGCAAAAGTGCAAAAAACATTAAACATTTAAAGCAGATACAGTGATATAAAAAAGATGTTATTTTTTGTGATTAGTGGCTGGAGAAAAACAAGCAGGTGATCAGTAATAGATATTTAGTGTTGGTCCTCGTTAGCATTGTGGCAGAAAGACAAATGTATGTTTGGGTCTCAGTACACGTAACTGCACTGACCACCAACTCCAGATCGAACCCATATATGATAATAAGGTAAGAAGGTGCGTTTGCAATCAAACCCCATCACTAATCAGCTCATGTTAAGCGGATATAGATATTTTTTATCGTTTAGCGAAGCATGCTTCTATTTTTTAGGAGTATGTAATTTTCATGTGTCCACTGGAGGGCAGTATTTGCCCGTTGTAAACGCTCTTACCTTATTCTATGGTGCCAAAACTGCAGCGTTACTAACATAGAAGGCATTTGTTGTGATCTCTAAATAAAATGGTCATTGTGTGTGTGTGTGTATGTGTGTGTGTATGTGTGTGTGTGTGTGTGTGTGTGTGTGTGTGTGTGTGTGTGTGTGTGTGTGTGTGTGTATTTAATGGACTGCAGTACATACATGCACAAGAGTATCTTGTGACTGCCAGAGCTTCGATGGTGTAGGTGACTTGAGCTGTGATTAATGCTCCTAGTTTCTGTAGAGTAATGGAATGAAGGAGTTTCTGAATCACACCTGACTCCCCAGCACATCAAGACCCAAAATCACCTTCCATCTATAAAACAGATTCTAGAGAAAATGGTTTGATGGAAAAGCTGTTTTAACAAAACTATCCGAGTCCCTCAGGTATGGCAATCGATTTGTTGATTAAGCGTGTTTAAGATGCAGTAACTGCATATTTGATTTCAAGTACTGTACTTCAGCTCTAAGCGCTTCAATGCGGGTGGACGTGATGACTGGGATGTTATTTCATGACATTTTAAACATTAGTGCTTATCAGTAATGTGCTTTCTTTCCTAATCTCCATTTGAAATGATCAGATACAACATTTCAAGTCTTATCTCAAACTTTGCCTATTTTCAAAGGCGTTGACTCTCTTTGTATCGGTGGGCAGCTGGAGGTGCTGTGAGAGTGTCAATCAGCAGTGGAGAGACCCTGGGGGGGCCACGTGGACCTCCCAGAGAGAGGAGCATGTGGTCCCAGAGAGAGGAGCACGTGGCCCCAGAGAGAGGAGCACGAGGCCCCGGAGAGAGGAGCACGTGGCCCCAGAGAGAGGAGCACGTGGCCCCAGAGAGAGGAGCACGAGGCCCCAGAGAGAGGAGCACTATCAGAGTACTAAACACACTCTGATGGACGTGCTCCTAAATCCAGGCTGTTATCATCCAGGTCATTTAATTGTCCAGTAGTCAGTAGTTAATTAAGGTGTTCTGAACTGATGAAGGCCCCAAGATGAGTGACAAATGTAATCAGGATTATGCCATTAGTCCCATTGACTAAATTTGGGATTTCTGGATGTAAATTCTTGCAGGTTGACCTAGAACTAAAGACCTAGAATTTAGAAAATATTTTAAATATCCTTCTATAAGCTCAAATTGTGTGTGTGATTTAGTGTTCAGTGGTATGTAACATAGTCAAGTGTTTGTCAGATTGTTAAACCTAACCCTGGTCCTGCATTAAAGCACAGCCTGCTTCAGGAGGTTTAAAAAATACAATTACATAGTAAATGCAAATGACCTAACACACTTTGGCTGTAATCTAACCCACTTGAATTGGTTCAAGTGTCTTAATGTTGTAGAAAATTGTCAGTGTTTTATTGCACAACATTACATTGATCATGAGTATAATTGTAATGTTAAAAAAGGAATCACACTGAAGCCAATGTAGTGCTGACAAGCATGTAGCTACTGAAGACCTCTAAAGCACATGTGTATATTTGAAACGAGGGATTTTAGAACATCAGAGTTTATGAAAAGCTGTGCAAAGTATGTCCTGAAGTAACAGCATCACAATGCGTGGAAGCATATCCACCTAGCAATTTCAGATCTGAAAGTTTGTGTGATTATTTACACCTTCAAGGCAGCTTGCTTGAACTGCACATCAGTCAATTAACAAATCAGAAATTTGCCTATGATTCCAATTTGATGTGGAGTCCTTGGCTGCCTTTTCCTTCTCTCCCCCTTTTAGATTTTCGCCCTGACAGTGACAAATTACTCCTCCGCTCACCGAGATTGGAAATTAAAAGCATTTAGAGTTGCTCATGCATTTATGCTAATGAGAAATTCAGATATGATTTGCATGCAAAATAGGCGAGTCTGAAAGCTCATCATTTTCTGTCCTAGCTGCAGGTTTTCACTGCCTTTATTTTCGTTTTTTTTTTAACCAGAGCCAGAAGAAAGCTCAGTGTGTGTTTCAAATGTGACATTTGCCCAACCAAAGTTTCATTACATGCTTACTATTCTATATTCCACCACAGGCAGTGTTTAACATGTTATGTTAAAAAGAAATAGTCACGCAATTAGCATTACATTTAGGTTATATTTACATTTTTAGCATCAGTGGGAGGGAGAGCTGACTGAATCCCAGATCTTCTCTCTTTTCTCCTCCTTTCATTCACATTGTGACTAGCTGGTATTTAAGCTCAGTAGAGAATATTTGGGCTATTGTGGGGGGAAAGTGTGTGACCCATCTGACTATAAACAGCAAATCAACATGTATTTGCTCATTCCTGTACAACACTGAATTTGTGCGTTACTGTATTCTCCTGTGGTGTTGTTATCTATTCAATGAATCTGTGTTTGTGCTATAGACGTCTATTGAAATTTACCACTGTGTTGAACAGTTTCTCTTTTCCTTAGCTTTCTGTTCTCCGATAAAAAAACCCAGCTCTTGCAAACGTTTCCGTACATTAGGTGGAAGATGTCGAGGGGGGTGAAGGTAAAGCAGGAGGTAAAACAGGAGACCCTTCTGCAGTGGTTGACATCAGCCATCACTTGTGGTCTCAGCTTGAGTTGCACTTAGATTACTGCAGAGGTTGAAGTGTACTCTGGGAGTCTGCGTTTTTCGCACTCACTGAAAGCATTAATTACAGTCTCCTTCAGACAACCTCTCTGAACTTGTGCAACTTTCAAAAGATGCATTAGCGCTTTAAAAGATGAAAGGTTCCGAGAATGTAAAACTTAAGCGGTGATTACAGACCAGATTCGATGACAACTGGGTCCACTTGCTCTAAGTGCAATTAATATAATAAATTGGCTTTTATTTGTAGTTGTACTGTACACAGTCTTACATGCGACATAAAGCGCATTATTGTAACATCTGCATGTTTCTCATCCACACCCCGTTCCCACAAGGTTTGAATACTTAAGTCATGTTTCCTCCATGTTTTATTAATGACACATGATAAGGTTTACTATGTATTTTTTATCATTATTCTCAGCAGATACTGTTTTGTATCCTGAGTTTGTTTGTGTCAGCCCAGTAAACGATAACCTTGAGAACAGATGCATTAATTAAGATAGTAAAATGAAATGCCCGTTTAATTTGTCTTTCTGAGCATGGTTTCAGTGAGATGGATTTTCTTTGACGGAAGGGTGTGTGGAGAGGAGCTCAAACATTGACATGACACTTATATTTGTCATCGTGTCATTTCAGGGAGGAGGTGCGGGCAATTATAACCACGGTTACATACCAATTAAAACAGGCTGCATTCATTAATAATTTTTGTATGAATTAATCATTCAGAGCTATAATGGTAGCTGCTGGTACTGGCTTTCCAATTACACAGCTTAATTAGAAATGCCAATATTAAGAAATAATTAAACACGGGAATATATTAAGGTTTTCACATCTGCTGTTTGGAAGATGCCCCCTCCGTTCTTATCCGTGGTAGCCCTGACTTACCCAACAGTTGCGTGGTCTGCAGCGACGGCTCGGTTCGGTACAACTTCCCTTGCAACTTGTGCGTAACACTCGGAACTGGTGCAGTGCTGAGATTAAATACAACAAACGCCGCCTCCTCATCTACTCGTATATCTGCACTTATTTGCATAGGAGAAAACGACCCTCTTCAATGACTAGTTCTCTAAACTGACTTCATTAATCTTTATACAGTTTTTACATAATCTACTGTCCCTCATTAAGATCTCCTCAGAATTCTACTTGCTGGAATCACACTGTATACGACCGTGTCCGGCCTCCAATGCCTCTATGCGAGCAATGATTCCCTGAGATAGAAGTTCAGATCCAATCTGAATGAATAAGGAGAAACAGGTTTGAAACCAGGGCTTGGCATCTGAAATGAATATGTTGTGTATATGGTATATTTTTCACTTAATCATGCAAATTCATAAATGTCTTGGATTCTTTCAAAGAGCCCACTCCTTAATTAATTAACCATGACGATCTCAGACCTCCCTACGTTAGATATCAGTACTGCCAGATCCTCTCGTCTCCTTCACATAATACATATTGCTACAACTTCTCCATATCCTGCACTCAAGAGTCTTTCTGTGGTAGCTTTCCATCACTAAGCTTATGAACAAAAGTCTGGTTCTTGGGGAGCATAGACACCAGGTTTCTTGAACATCTCTGTCCCAGCTCGGACTTCACGTCTGCTTGTTTTGGCTGGGATTAGATTGTTTCCGTTTCTAACACATTAATCCGAGGGGGTGGGGTGTGCAGCTCTCAGACGGTCTCTTCCAGTTCCCAGATGGTCTCTACCAGCTCCCAGACGGTCTCTTCCAGCTCCCAGACGGTCTCTACCAGCTCCCAGATGGTCTCTTCCAGCTCCCAGACGGTCTCTTCCAGCTCCCAGACAGTCTCTTCCAGCTCCCAGATGGTTTCTACCAGCTCCCAGACGGTCTCTTCCAGCTCCCAGACGGTCTCTACCAGCTCCCAGATGGTCTCTTCCAGCTCCCAGACGGTCTCTACCAGCTCCCAGACGGCCTCTACCAGCTCCCAGAAGGTCTCTTCCAGCTCCCAGACGGTCTCTACCAGCTCCCAGACGGTCTCTACCAGCTCCCAGACGGTCTCTTCCAGCTCCCAGATGGTCTCTTCCAGCTCCCAGACGGTCTCTACCAGCTCCCAGATGGTCTCTACCAGCTCCCAGACCGTCTCTTCCAGCTCCCAGACGGTCTCTACCAGCTCCCAGACGGTCTCTTCCAGCTCCCAGCACTCTCTGGCCAGGTAATTGTGAGCTGGGCAAACCCTTGATTACCTGGTGCAGGTGTATTTGGAAACGGAGGAGAACAGAAAAACAATCTGGCCAGGGATCCCCATGGACTGCACTGAGAACCCCATATTCATTTTACCTTAACATTCTTGCTGTGTTAGATACTCTGCTGTGTCAGATACCATGCTGTGTCCAGTGTGTCTGGATAAGTGCCCATAGTAATCACGAGGCTCAGAGGGTCAGTTTAGTCCTTCTGGACAGCAGGAGGGACAGTCTGGCAGTGTTTTGGTGTTTTGGTGGGGTTTGGCTCACTAATGCACAAGTACCTTAGTACCATGTACAAATGTAAATAATGGAAATACAACTATTTGATGTTACTAACAAGGTTAGAGGTTATTGCCAATGTGAGGACCATTGCTTCAGGACACTGGACTAACAGGGACAGCCTTCCTTGTGATAACTGGAAAAAACTGCACATAGCAGATTCATCAGCAGATCATCAGTAGATCCATAAGTAGATTCATCAGTAGATCCATAAGTAGATTCATTAGCAGATTCATCAGCAGATGCATCAGCAGGTTCCTCAGTAGATCCATAAAGTAGATTCATTGTTAGATTCATCATTCCACATCTGTGTATAGTTCTGTCCTCATATATGTGATCATCGTTGTTATAGTTTTACCTAAACAGGATGCATTTGCTTATTTGCATCTACTCTTCAGAAATAGCCCAGAACATCTGTGCTACATTCCTAGACACCGATAATGCACATAATGGACAGATCTGACATATTTCAAAACCTGTCCTGTTTGTCTTCACGTCTATGGGTCAGTGTTTACAGTGACGTCATATAAACCCCTCCCCTCCTCCGAGCCCCTGGTGCAGCGGCAGGTTGGCCTAGCATCTGTAGGATCAGGCTTTCAGCGAATCAGATCAATGCGATTCTCCCGACGCATGCTCGGCCAATCAGGCCTCGTTAGAGCTCGGCCGCCTGTCCTCGGCACGGCTGGGAATGAAAGCTCAGCCCGACGCCCGCCTGTTCCGTCTGGAGGTGTTCATTAGTTCCGTGGGTTTTAGGGTGACTGGAGAAACGCAGACGTTCGTTTGATTTTAATGAAGTTTAAACAATCTCTTGAAAACACCTGTTGGCTGGCGAGCAGTGGAAGAGAAATAACTTAAAAGAGCCAGCAGCTCAAAGGGACAGTCCTCTCTAATGATATCATCAGTCCCACTGTTACACACTGGCTACATTCTGCTCAAAGCACACATGTGACAGCCTCCTAATTAGGCTGCGGTGTTCTGTCGAAGTTGTGAAACGTTATTAGCTGAGGTATTGAAGTTTGTGCTGTTTAATTACTTTGCAATTTACCTTTTGTAAAGTGAGGTGAGAAACTTTACCTCGTCAACCCTTTCTGGAAGTAGACAAGACGTTATTTAAAATTCTTTAAAAATAAAAAAAAAGGTTACATTTAATTGTGCGTTACGCTATTAAGTATACACTAGTCTGGACACGTCCTTCATTTTGCGTGTATAATACATAATCATGTATGGAAATAGCAGCGCCTGGCTTGATTCAGCCGTTCCTGCAGTTCATCGGTGAACTTATGTTGCGTGTGCATATGGGTTGCACATGCATTCTGGACGACTTCTTGCATGCGTCTTGGTGGTGGAATAGACCTGCATCTCCTGTGTCAATGTCACGTTGAATGCATGAAAGATAGCTGGGGTGAAATCATGGCCTCAGCCTGCATGATCCCGGCCAGCCGGTGTTCAGTCGAATTTTCCTACCCATCGAAAATTCCTACCTAGGCTAGTCACTATTACATCATGATTAACAATACATGAATACGCAAAATAAAACTTTTAATTTAAAGATTATCCTTTTAAACGCTAATTTGCGCTACATTATGACGTTTCCATAAGGTAAACAAACTCTACAGAGATATGTTTACGCGATGCCCTTGGACACGGTGGGAAATATTGATAAGGTAGGACAATTCGACAGAACACCGGCCCGGTGTGACCGCCCTCCTGCTGGGCCCGATGAGCAGGACGAAACACCTCCTGGTGAGCTGCTTGCCATATCACCCGGCAACGCGCTAACAGCATCTCCGTGTTCGGCGCTCCTTGATCTGGGCGACGCTAACGCGACACTCCGTCTTAACCAAATGAGGAACGCAGCGCCGCCCTGGTGCTCTGACAGGATAAATGGAAGCAATTGCAGGAACGGCGGGATAAAGGGAGCCGGCCGTGGCGGTCAGCTGCAGCGTCTGGAGTCTAGACAGCTGCGGAACAAAAGCACCATCCAGTGGCCTCGCTGGGCCTCCATTAAAGTGTAACCTCAGCACCATGTGAGCTGACAGACTATAATGCCTGCCCACCTGAAAACCTCTCATTTCCTGTCCATGCCTTTCTTTGTGTGTGTGTGTGTGTGTGTGTGTGTATGTGTGTGTTTACTTGTACCTCAGCAAATGGACATTAGCTTATATATCATTATTTTTTCATGTATGCTCCTTTCATTAGTTTCACGGAGAAGGAGAATGTGGGCTTGTCAATGTCAACTGAATGTTTGATAATTTGCTCCTCGAGGGCAAAGGGGGGGAAAAAAGCACCTGTCACTCACGATGGTGGGCGTGAACAAGGCGGAGCCGAAGCTCCATAGCAGCTTGTGTATATGATGCCTTTAGTCTGCTGGTTCCTTTAAACAGAAGCCGTAGCAGGACTTGTCTTACGGCATGTGGTCGAGTGTGCACGGCCATCAGCTGCCGCGGCTGCCATTGGACGGCGGCCGGGAGGCACCGATTGGCCAGCTAAGTGCTGCTGACCCCAGGCCGAACGGCAAGAGCTACACGGCGCTCTGCACACACTCTAATTATCTTATCCTGAGGAATCAATTAAAGTTAAGCACCATTGTTTTCAGAGACGATTGGAGCATTAAAGTTTAAACATCTGAAGTATAAAAAAATCATGCTTCCAGAGACTCACCCTGAATATTTATTGTTAACAAATAACCTAATATAAAATCATTTATTTATGTTCAGTGCACTGTGCTGAATTTGACTTGAGGTTAATTTGTGCAGTTTTAAACCATGTTAAAAAATGCATGTCCTCTTGACTATCGTGTAACCATATCTGGACCATATCATTATGGATGATGTATAATAAGTCAAGCCTCCCGAACTCTAGTTTTGTAAGCAGATCAGACTGCTTAAGACTAAACAATGTTTACTTGTTGTTTACTGTCATTGGGAGAATGCTATGCAATATCATGACACTACTCACAAACCTGACCATTTCACTCCCAGAACTACTGCAGGACCAGTGATGTTGGGCAGGCGAGCTCCTGCCCTGTGACAACTCCATGTTCAAAAGCCCGCCGCGTGTGGCTGAACGTCTCGAGATGTTCTCATTTAAGCTCATGTCAGGCTGTGCGCCACGCAGTGACTATGAGACGTGGCCCGCATTGCAGATCTCAGAGGTGCATCGTGCTCCAAACGTGAGCGATCTCCATGTGACTCCGAGCTCCTCTTAGATGATCCAGGAGGACAGTCAGCAGAGCTCTGAAGAGGGCGGAGCCTGCAGAGTGCCGTCGTGATGAAGGCCACTATCCATTCATCTCTCTATCCACACTATCCATTCATCTCTCTATCCACACTATCCATTCCTCATCCATGTGGAAGACTAAAGACTACAGGGTGGCACAGAAGAAAGAGGTCTCCATTGAAAAATTCCCCAGGGGCTGTAAATTGGCTTTCAGAAAGAGAGAGAGAGAGAGAGAGAGAGAGAGAGAGAGAGAGAGAGAGAGAGAGAGAGAGAGAGAGAGAGAGAGAGAGAGAGAGAGAGTAGTGGGGGTGGAGGGGGCGTCTTTTACCTCTGAGGTTGTGTGTCATTTCTTAGAAGCTCATATTTGGGCAGATTAAGGTCAAATGTTCCGTTTTGTCCCTCCTCTGAGTGCAGAGTCAGAGTAAGAATCTGCAGGTTTATGTGAGAGGCTTCACCCCCCCCTGTACTTCTCTGGAGATGGGACTTGATAATAGTGTGTTGGCTGAGAGCCAGGCCTCCCCTTCCAGCTCCAATACGTACCATTCTTCATTCACCACTGATAACATGAGGGCTTGAGTATGATTTTTATACCTTAGATGCTATGGGCTTCTCTTAGTGATGACAAACCCTTTCAATGAATTAGAAGAGTGAGAAATGTCACAACTGTAGCCATAGGTGTGGCGTGGGCATGGCTATGATGTAACTGTGGTGTAGGCATGGATATGATATTACTGTAGTGTAGGCATGGATACGGTGTTATTGTAATGTAGGCATGGATATGGTGTTATTGTGGTGTAGTCGTGGTTACATAGATGATTCTTGCCATTGTAACCCTGTATAAGCAAAAGTATGTAATATTTATTGTCAGGTATATGGTAGACATGTTATCCATCTTGCTGTTTAACCGTGTGGTCAGTTCTATCATGTTAGTTGTTCGTGTGTGAATTGCTCATATCAGGGTTGAAATGCAGATGATAAGAATATATGCAGTGCAATAAGCTGCAAAGCAATATTCATTTATCCCATTCCTGCTCTGCAATAAGGCCCCTCAAATTAGGAGCCGAGAGAGGTCACTTTAATGGGTTCAACCTTTCTTTTTTGTATAATTACAAGGAGTTTTGAATTAATTGTGTGATTAACTCTAATGCTAAACCATCTAGAGGTCAGACCAGGCAACGCTAATTTATTTAAAACATGAGGCAACTTTTAATATTTTATTTTAACAAAAAAATATTTTATGTAACACCATCGGAAGTCTTTTTTGTTAATTTGAGGAATTAAGCTTGAATTTTCCTACAAAGAGTCTGAGGAAAGGTTTAAGTCATTTTCATTAATTATCAACAATTTGCTAACAATCTGCCCATTGTGTGCAGGTTTTAAATGAAGTGTGATGTGTTGTGTTTTGTGCTTACATGAACTCTGTGAATGTTCAGTGCTTAGTGACAGAGCTGGCATGTGCCGTGCTCCCTCTCCAGAACACCACAAACGCAATTCACTTCTGCTGATTGAACTCATAGAACAGAAGCCTCTACCTGTGAGGCCCTTTCTGGTGTGGGACTGTTAAACCCCAGAGTGTGCAAACACTCGGGCTAGTAAATGACACCCATTATCACCTGCTTAGGAATGATGGAGTATCCCTCATTAACCGGTAGAGGCAGCTTCCCTGGCACAGGAGCAGGGAGAGAGAGGGAGAGAGGGAGAGAGCGAGAGAGAGGGAGAGAGAGAGGGGAGAGAGAAAGGGAGAGGGAGAGAGAGAGAGAGAGACAGAGAGACATAGAGAGAGAGCTCAGATTAGCAGTCAGGCTCTGAGGTGGGATCCTGTTACTGTATTTTGGAAAGCCTGCGCTGAAGTGCTGAGCCTCAGGTTTTATCGCCTCCATAACATGCAGCTATTATCTCTAATGATTCTCAGGACCTGGCGGGGAGCTGTTTTTGGCGGGAAAGTTTCCTGCAGTCTACGGCTCAGAGCAAACATCAGACAGTGAGGAGAGCCGGGAGACACTCAGGTGGTCTCGGCCCAGAGATATGCTTGCGTAATGTGATTTTTGGGGTGCTAACCCCCTCTCGAGATCCCCCTCTCCAGAACCCCCTCTCCAGAACCCCCTCTCCAGAACCCCCCTCTCCAGATCCCCCCTCTCCAGAACCCCCTCTCCAGAACCCCCTCTCCAGATCCCCCCTCTCCAGAACCCCCTCCCCAGATCCCCCCTCTCCAGAACCCCCTCTCCAGAACTCCCTCTCCAGAACCCCCTCTCCAGATCCCCCCTCTCCAGAACCCCCTCTCCAGATCCCCTGCTCCAATATCCCATCCATATCCTGTGAAGCCAATAAAGCCCTCCTGGCCCCTTCCTCTGCAGCACCTCCTGGGCGGGGCTTCCTGGCTGGCACGGAGCGGATTGGTTTACCACAGTTCGGTGCCCACCTATCGCTTTCTTCCAGTTTCCTCATGTGCACTTGCTGATTGGTCAGGCCAATCTCACGAATGCAAATGAGGCAAAATAGGATGTAATTGGTGTGGTGTGATGATTACATCTGGAAACTAACAGTTTCCCAACACCAAGGTCAGACAGGGTTTAATTAGCAGAAACACAATCGGTGTCGCCTCCCTCACACTGGCCTGTCACCTGGGTCTCTGCCAAGACCCAGCACCATAAAATAAAGCCAGAGTGACGGCACTCCATTTGTGCTAAGAAAAAGGGCCGTTTGGGTACAGAAATGCACGAGTGAGCTTCCTTCGTCTCGACCTTGGTTGCATGAAGCTACCTCCATGGTCCACCTCGTCTCCAGTCCTCTGTTGATCAGGACTGCTTGTTGGAGTTTTAAACACGCAGGACCAAGAGCTAAATGAGCCTCTCAGAGAGGAATCAGATTAAATCTGGGAGCTGTCCAGGCCTGCGAAAGGCCTCAGTTAGATTAACAGGGATGGATAAGACATTGCAATTGGACTGTAATTCCTTTCACAGCCATTAGCCTGTGCTGGTGTCCTCTTTGGGTTATTTCTTACTATCTCTGATGCTTTGATTAATTCATTAAATGCACAACAAACCTGAATTACATTTTGGTTTCGATTCTCAAACTGGATACGTCGGCAATTCCCTTTTCACTCCAAAAGGGGGCAAGTGTAGAATTCTGTTGAAAATGAAGCTCGTCTTATTTGCCTTAAGAATTTGTTGCATTTTCATGTTTTATTTATGCTAAGGGGAAGCTCGGGGATTTTTGTGAATCACCAATCCAATGAGGCAAATCCGTCCAGTTCTATTGATTTGGCTGGACCGCTCAACCCTTTTCCTCGCAGTTCAGCTCAGCTCAGACCGAACCCTCCACGCCGACTCCTAATGAATGTCTTAGCCCACAGGACACAATGCAGGCCCCCTCATTCAATACCTCCATTACAGCCCTCATTATTCGCCACATCGTTTCCTCCCTAAGCTTGTGTGCTACTGACGTGACTGGTGGAAGAGTGGATTCCGATCCTCAGGCGACGTGCCTCTGAAGGGCGGATCGCCCGGGCCCTGCCCGCTCAGGCTGGGCCATCCCTGATTTTTTTGCTGAGGCCCCTAGGCCCCACCACAAGCCCAGTCTCTGACATTCGGTCCTTCAAGCGTGCGTCCGGGGGCCCTGGTGGTGGTGGTGGTGGAGGGGGGGTGTCTAGAGACACGAGACAGGTTCCTGTTTAAAATGCGAGGTGTTTCCTCCGGTGCGTATCGATTGGCTGAAGCTGTCCAAGTCCCGCTCTCCCTCACAGGGCCCAGCCATTCATCACGGCAGGCAGATATGACTGGGGGATTCGGGCGTCTGAACGGTGGAGGCAGCCCCCCTCCCTGACTTATGGTTGCCGTGTTGTTCCTATGGAGGTAGCTGACACTCCACACACAGCCTTATTGTGGATAATTCCCCTTCACATGTTGTCTGTGGGATTTGTAGATTCATTGTGGATGAAGAGGAAATTAATCTGCAGACAGTATATTTTTGAACATTTCAAAGCATTTTGAATTACTGAATGATAAATATGTCCTTTGTTTAGCGTTTTTTATCATGACTGCAATATTACTTGGAAGTATTTTATCATTTGAAATCATTTTGGAATAATAATAATAATTTATTAGGGGTTGTCAGAGAAATTATGCCAATTTATTTTCCATAACATTTGAATAGATTACATTTGACTGTCCCCAGTCCGTGTTCATTCCAGTGCACCTCGAATTCTCTAAGAGATTTTGATTGATAACATATTCTGGAGCCATCAGGAGGCATTTGTCCTGCTGCACGCTTGCCTGAGGTTAGCCATGACAGAAACGAGCAATGGCTCAGTGTCACATTCCTGTTAAATAACTTTGACAGAGGGATTTTATTGTCTCTCTGGGCAGGATGTAATCAGATGTGAGGCGGAGCCTCTCGGCGGTAAATAGGACACGGCTCTGCTGGTAAGAAATATCTCCGTGTGTTCCTCCTGCTTTGTCTCTCTCTCTCTCTTCTGCATCCTGGTCTTTTATTCTCTCCGTCGCCTCGTGCGGCCGCTCTCTGTTGTCGTTCCGCTTCATCCTGGATTGCAGAGGACACAGTTTTTCCTTTACATTTGCAGAATTGCTTGAATGCTTCCTCTTATTCACCCTCATCAGGTCTGTATGGACGCGTCCGCTGTCCCTGACAGCCGGAGTCAAATCCCTTCCCGAGACGGCGGGGTCGTCGGGGCAGTACTCTAAATTCATTGCAGGGTCATCTTCTCAGGCGCTGGTTCGCTCCGGCCCTCCCAGCGCTGGGGGCCGGGCCTTGCTAAGCCACACCTCCTCACCTCCTGTTCCCCCAGCTCAGACAGCCGTCTCAGACCTCCCCGCCCCCCCCACCCCCCCCACTCCGTGGCTCCGGATGCCCAGCGGGGCAGCAGGGATGGGGCAGTCATGCCGCGGGCGAGGTGGTCACGAAGGCGCTCTGCCGGGCACAGCCACCCGTCACCTCACGGCACACGGGGGGAAGGGGGTGATGGCTGTTGGTTTGGGAGACTTATAGTTCTGCATTATGCTAAACGACAGAGACTGTCCGAATGACAAAAGGCGGGACACGCCGGTCCCTCCGTTTGGCGAGCGGTCGCGAGGCGGAGAGGCGGTGGACGCCCGGAGACACGGAGTGATTTGGCTGAGGAGACGCCGCAGTAAAGAGAGATGGCAGGAGTGAGACGGGAGTGAGACGGGAGTGAGGCGGAGCGCTCTGTGTGCAGTATCCACAAGCTGGTGTTGTCCTTGGGCCCTCCTCCACTCCAACACCGTTCTGCATCATTACTCCCCCCACCACGGACAGGCTGCTCCCCGGACAGCCATAAAGACTCGTCGCCTGTCCTCTCCACAGACAACCTGGACAACCCCCTCCCCTCCGTGCCTGTACCACCCTGCTCAGAAGCACTGGACCCAGACCTCCTCCTATCAGCTCCAATCTCCCAGGAAACTGTGCTCAAAGATAGTCCCACATTCCAGGATGCAACGGAGTGAATGTTAATCTATGAAAGCTACAATCCTTTTTTCCTCCATAGCAAAAATGTTCCACAATCACCGCATTACAGTAACATAATTACAGTCATATCCGAACGCATGGCTGGACCACAGTACGTTACATCGCATCGGCTCATTTGAATTTAGTTATTAGTAACTGTCGCAGGACGGCACCGTCTCAGGTGTTTTGATCTGTGCTGGCATCTCTATCCGAGCACAAGGACAAACACTCCAAGAATATGTACGCGTGTTAACCAGAGCCTGCAGACAGGCCAGCAGGTGTGCTGATGCCCAGGAGATGTGCGCCACGCTGACCGGCCAGCCTCCGTGACCCCGGGCTCCACGGAAGAAGCGCGGACGCAGCCGGGAAAGACTCCTCAACGCCGCGCCCTCCGTGAAGATTCCCCTGCTGATTGATGACATTCGCTGGCTGGCGTTCCTGCCTCTCTCTCGACACACAGCCCCTATTGCCGGGCCAGCTTTCCTTCACACTAAGTAGGTGACCTGTTGTCTTTGGTAGCTGCACTTTGGCAGCGTTTCAGAATATTAAACGCCTATATCCTATCGGCCATATATTTGACATTGTGGGTGAGCGGTGTTTCTCTTTGCTTGGGGGAGGAATTGTTCCTGCTACTGTCCAGCAGTAGTTTGGGCAGAAGTAATTTTGATCTCTGAAGGAAATGCTACCGAGATTTTTTTTTCCCCTTCCCTTCCCATAGCACTTTTGCCGCGATGCAATTTCATACCTAAACTGTCTCCTTTGCCATATTGGTTATTAAAAAAGATAGAACATTCAAATGTTCATCTCCATAATGTGGCGTACGGTTTTATGATCTCTTGCTAATTCGAAAAGCGCTTACGCTAAATGTAGGACGCTCGCGGAGACACACCGACTCCCGTCCGTCCCCGCGAGTTCGCTCTGCGCCTGGTACTTTCACCTTAATTGGCCTCTGTTCTTCATTGACAAACAACGGCGGTCCTCCGCCGGGTGTCTCCTCCATGCCGTCTCCTCGGTGTCATTGCCGGGTGGTAATAGGCTCGCATGGCGCGCGCTCTCCAGAGGCTTCGCTCGTGCTCCGCCGCCAGCAGACGCTGGGGAGGCTACACGCTCTTCACAGGCTGTCTGGGCAATTTAAACCTGCCTCGGGCATGTAGATATTACTCCCCGGTGACGCGGTCGAAAATTAATGGAAATTGTTTTAGAGGGATCATTATTAACATTCTCCTTTGGATGCCCTTTTGATATAAAGCTGTGACTTCCACGCTCCCCCCCCCCCCTCCTTCTCCAAACTCCCTGTTCATGTAGACATTCCTTCTGGGAGGGAAGATACGCAGGCCTCTTTGCATGAGCAAATATAAATTATTATACTGACAATTACCAGGTTTTTCCCATTTCCCATCGCTGTTAAAAAAAGAGAATGTTGGCATTTCAGCTTATGCTAAATATGGTAGCTTAATATTTAATGTTCAAGTTTGGATGATGGGGATTTAAAGTAACTGGCCTTAAAATATAGTTAGGGCCATGGTTGTGGAAATGTACAGGTGTCATTTTAAAGTCATTTCTGTACCCAGGAATAGGAACTTTTACCACGTCCTAATTTCACTCCTAAGGCCAGACGGAGAACAATCTTTGCTTTAGGCTTTTCAGGAAAGGAGTAAATATCACTTATGTTCCCCCTGGCAAAAAAGTACAATATTTAAATGTGGAGTAATAGAATTGGCATTTTACAGTTCATTATGCAGCCGGTGACCTTTACGATGTATGATTCTGATACTCTGGAACGTATGTTCACAGGGTTCATCTCTAATGAGAAATGTTTGACCCCCGTCACAAACTGAGCGAGGTCAGATATGTGGGAGCTTTACCCCTCACACCAGACGTATCCCACTCAATCAGCCATGACATACAAACACAAAAGCAAGTGTCCACACGGCTGCAGCGGCAGCTAAGCTGCTAGCTATTAGGCAGCTAATGGACTCTGCTGCTCTGGGTAAAGCCATTTCGGTGGAAATGTCATGGTAAGGCAGCTGGAAGGGTTAGCCCCTGTGTTACATTAATAGCACATTCTTATGTGATTGACTGTTTCTGTTAAAGTTCCCCAATGGCATTCTTACCCACAAGGAAAGAAAAGGCACCAGCAGGAAAAAAGCAAGAAAAAAGGAAAAAATCCTTGAAGACTGTTTAGGGGTAAATGTTAACATGCAAGGACTTCTGTATTCTTCTCCTAGAAGACCTTGTGTCCTGGCTTAAACAGGACCTGTGAGGGCATCACTGGCTTAGAGCTACAGCACCTGCTGCACAAAGATTCAGCGTGGCTCTTTCAAGGATCCGGAGCAACCTTCTCCACCTCCACCTTCTTACAGCCTCCTCCACCCCCACCTCCATACAGCCTTCTCCACCTCCACCTCCTTACAGCCTCCTCCACCTCACCTCCATACAGCCTCCTCCACCCCCACCTCCACCTCCATACAGCCTCCTCCACCTCACCTCCATACAGCCTCCTCCACCTCACCTCCATACAGCCTCCTCCACCTCACCTCCACACAGCCTCCTCCACCTCACCTCCACACAGCCTCCTCCACCCCCACCTCCATACAGCCTTCTCCACCTCCACCTCCATACAGCCTCCTCCACCCCCACCTCACCTCCATACAGCCTCCTCCACCCCCACCTCACCTCCATACAGCCTCCTCCACCCCCACCTCCACCTCCATACAGCCTTCTCCACCTCCACCTCCATACAGCCTCCTCCACCTCCACCTCCATACAGCCTTCTCCACCTCCACCTCCATACAGCCTTCTCCACCTCCACCTCCATACAGCCTCCTCCACCCCCACCTCCACCTCCTTACAGCCTTCTCCACCTCACCTCCATACAGCCTCCTCCACCTCCACCTCCATACAGCCTTCTCCACCTCCACCTCCATACAGCCTTCTCCACCTCCACCTCCATACAGCCTCCTCCACCCCCACCTCCACCTCCATACAGCCTCCTCCACCTCACCTCCATACAGCCTCCTCCACCCCCACCTCCACCTCCATACAGCCTTCTCCACCTCCACCTCCATACAGCCTCCTCCACCTCCACCTCCATACAGCCTTCTCCACCTCCACCTCCATACAGCCTTCTCCACCTCCACCTCCATACAGCCTCCTCCACCCCCACCTCCACCTCCATACAGCCTTCTCCACCTCCACCTCCATACAGCCTCCTCCACCTCCACCTCCATACAGCCTTCTCCACCTCCACCTCCATACAGCCTTCTCCACCTCCACCTCCATACAGCCTCCTCCACCCCCACCTCCACCTCCTTACAGCCTCCTCCACCTCACCTCCATACAGCCTCCTCCACCCCCACCTCCACCTCCATACAGCCTTCTCCACCTCCACCTCCATACAGCCTCCTCCACCTCACCTCCATACAGCCTTCACCACCTCCACCTCCACATCACTTTCTCCACCTCCATCTTTTCACACTGCCTGTTATGCTGCATTGTTACCTTCCTTCATCACATGCAGCTCATTTCAATACAGTGAGTCAAAGCATGTCATCTCAAAATAAATCACCTCAAAACGTGTGAAGTGGCAGGCAGCAAAATGGCCAGTGTAAATATTAATGAAAACACTGCTCCACATTCAAAACTCCTGAATAAATATTTATGGTGGTATTAATGTGGGATACCAGGAAATGTATGAAAAAAGATGTTGCTCCTCAGGTTTGAGTCACTTTTAGGCAGATATGATAATACAGTATAAAAATAATTACTATTGTGCACCAGTGCTTCTACACCAAAATGAGTTGAAGTGAGCTGAATGAAATTACAGTAATGCAGAGTAAGGGTTCAGTAACACCAATGAAACTACTGTAATGTAGAGTAAGGGTTCTGTAACACCAATGAAACTACTGTAATGTAGAGTAAGGGTTCTGTAACACCAATGAAACTACTGTAATGCAGAGAGAGTAATGGTTCTGTAACACCAATGAAACTACTGTAATGTAGAGTAAGGGTTCTGTAACACCAATGAAACTACTGTAATGCAGAGAGAGTAATGGTTCTGTAACACCAATGAAACTACTGTAATGCAGAGAGAGTAATGGTTCTGTAACACCAATGAAACTACTGTAATGTAAAGTGAGGGTTCTGTAACACCAATGAAACTACTGTAATGCAGAGAGAGTAATGGTTCTGTAACACCAAGGTCATGTGACCGGTTCTCAGCAAACCCATATGATAAATATACAAGTTGTTGTGGATATGTAATCTGCCAACTCATGTAAATGTAAAACAACTCCAGTGAAGCTGAGCAGGACCATTCAGCCCTACATGTATATTATGCCTGTAGGATTGAGTGATTTTGCATAATGTTATTGTTCTTATTTGAGAAATGTTTGAAAAATAAAACTACACTTTTGTTTTGCATGGTTTAAAGGAGTAATACTAATATCACTTCATAATTTCTGCCATTTTGTGAGATGGTAAGCTACACACACCAGCAAAATGAAAATATAAAATATATAAAATTATATTTACTTTATATAATTTTTACTTAATAAAAAAAGATTAGGAATTTCTTTCTTTGGATTATAGCTAGCAAATGTCATTAAAACCATAGACTTCTCTCCCATTATTTCTGAGACTATTCAAGCTTATTAGTAGAGAAAGAACATTTATCATGCCAAGAAGTCTTTGTTGGGAAAAATGACAGGCTAACATTTTGCCTGTTCATTTGCTATTTGATGGGGGGGGGGTGTTCAGTGAAGGTCCATTTTAAAATATGTGGACTGAAAGACAGTTTGAGTGGCTCAGAGTCTAACACATCAGGCTTGAGCTCAAAGCTGCATTATGGGTAGTGGCCAAGGTCAGAAGATGGTCCCAGTGTTTCGGGCATACATGTTTTGTCTATGAAAGTATTTCCTAATGTCCACTAAAACCCAGAATGCACTTAGTCTTAATGTAACATGTATGTCTCTATAGACATGTGTCTGGTTTGTATATCTTTGGACATAAAGTGCATTGTAATAAACTATATTTTCTGTTGAACACAAACTAGTGCACCAGTGCTGGTGCTGTTTGCTTATGACTCTTAAAACCTGAAGTGAGAAACCTAGAAATAAGAATTCCTGAAACCTTAAAGTATTCCCTGTAACACTTTAATGGAAACATTGTAGTGCATAATGTTTTTTTACTAGACATGTTGACAGAATAGACACAGGGACAGATGATGAGCCCTGTTTCACTTCCATTTGAGCATTGTGTAATAACCACTTTCTCACTTATGATAAAACCAGGCAACTTGACAGAATTATAATCTGAATCAAATAACATTCATATTTCAGATGTGAATCCAATGTGAAAACCAATTGTACAATGAGTCAACCAATCAATCAGTCAACAGCGATGTCTTTATTTACAATTATATATAGCACATTTTCAGTCATTCATTTTCATTCAGCAAACACGTTTTTTTCTGTGCACCGTGTCTGCTTCATTATATTTTTCAAATCTTTTTTCATTTTTTTGTTACGCCTTTTTGGGCAATGTATATGTCAGTTTGCATTTCACGATTAGTATACAAGGACTCTGCCATCACCACCATCACCACCACCATCATCATCATCATCATCAACAATTATTATTATGCAGGAAGTTACAGTTGTCCGCATGAACCACACAGTATGTGTCTAAAACACACAGACACTTGGGACTGGAGCCAGAGAGGGAGTTCCTGGCCACAATGCTGACTAATATGTGTTTGTGTTCCATAGAAAGATCCAGAGCTAACCCACAACCCCAAAACCTGGAGAGCAAGAGCAGTCGGGTTTTGGGGGGGGGGTTGGGTGCCGGGCGGGGAGGTGCTGCAGGGGGTAAGAGCCTGTTGGGGTTCTGAAGATTTCCCAGGGGCGGTCCAGGGACATCAGAGAGGTGTGGAATGGGAGTTTGTCTGACTACCAGGAAGCTTTCAGGAAGGGAGCCGGTGTTCTGCGTTGAAGTGAAAGGTCAAGGATTGTTATCATAATCGAACTTTTCTCTGGTCATTGGTGTCTTCTCTCCTCTTCTTGCTTTTTAGACAGCTGCTTCAAACAGGACTACCCTGCACACATCTACAGACATCTACTACCCTGCACACATCTACAGACATCTACTACCCTGCACACATCCACAGACATCTACTACCCTGCACACATCTACAGACATCTACTACCCTTCACACATCTACAGACATCTACTACCCTTCACACATCTACAGACATCTACTACCCTGCACACATCTACAGGCATCTACTATCCTACACACGTCTACAGACATCTGCTACCCTGCACACATCTACAGACATCTACTACCCTGCAAACATCCACAGACATCTACTACCCTGCACACGTCCACAGACATCTACTACCCTGCACACATCCACAGACATCTACTACCCTGCACACGTCTACAGACATCTACTACCCTGCACACATCTACAGACATCTACTACCTTGCACACATCTACAGACATCTACTACCCTGCACACATCTACAGGCATCTACTACCCTACACACGTCTACAGACATCTGCTACCCTGCACACATCTACAGACATCTACTACCCTGCAAACATCCACAGACATCTACTACCCTGCAAACATCCACAGACATCTACTACCCTGCACACATCTACAGACATCTACTACCCTGCACACGTCTACAGACATCTACTACCCTGCACACATCTACAGACATCTACTACCCTGCAAACATCCACAGACATCTACTACCCTGCACACATCTACAGACATCTACTACCCTTCACACATCCACAGACATCTACTACCCTGCACACATCTACAGACATCTACTACCCTTCACACATCTACAGACATCTACTACCCTGCACACATCTACAGACATCTACTACCCTTCACATATCTACAGACATCTACTACCCTGCACACATCTACAGACATCTACTACCCTTCACACATCTACAGACATCTACTACCCTTCACACATCTACAGACATCTACTACCCTTCACACATCTACAGACATCTACTACCCTGCACACATCTACAGACATCTACTACCCTGCACACATCTACAGGCATCTACTACCCTGCACACATCTACAGACATCTACTACCCTGCACACATCTACAGGCATCTACTACCCTACACACGTCTACAGACATCTGCTACCCTGCACACATCTACAGATATCTACTACCCTGCACACATCTACAGACATCTACTACCCTTCACACATCTACAGACATCTACTACCCTTCACACATCTACAGACATCTACTACCCTTCACACATCTACAGACATCTACTACCCTGCACACATCTACAGACATCTACTACCCTGCACACATCTACAGGCATCTACTACCCTGCACACATCTACAGACATCTACTACCCTGCACACATCTACAGATATCTACTACCCTGCACACATCTACAGGCATCTACTACCCTACACACGTCTACAGACATCTGCTACCCTGCACACATCTACAGATATCTACTACCCTGCACACATCTACAGGCATCTACTACCCTGCACACATCCACAGACATCTACAGACATCTACTACCCTTCACACATCTACAGACATCTACTACCCTGCACACATCCACAGACATCTACTACCCTGCACACATCTACAGACATCTACTACCCTTCACACATCTACAGACATCTACTACCCTGCACACGTCTACAGCTTTAATTATTTTAAGTTTTAAATAATTTTTAGCCTGATAATATATTTCTAACCTCTAATTTTCCCAGTTACTACAAATATGGTTGACAGAACTAGATAGCATAGGCTAAATATTTCACATGTAGATGTTTCTTTCACAGCTCTGGCTTGGGTCATTCAAATTTCATTGTCATGTTGTGCTGGGCACCACTTTAAAAACAACAGTCTGGCTGTTTTCATGTCCTCAAAACCTGAAGGTGGGACCAGTGAATTGTGAGATTCTTACTGATCCAACTTTAAGCACTGGCATCAGGATCGCTCCAGTGATGGTAGCCATGCTCTTCACCAAGAAAAACATCCAATCAACCCCTCCCCCTCCCCCACGCGCACACGGCCACACTGAATTACCCACTTGCCTCTCAGTATTATCAGACGAGTCGTCTGGATGTAATTACAATATCTGTGTCTTGTTGGATTCATTATTGCCACAAAAGGTCCTTACAATCAGACCACTTTGGTGAATAACGAAGAGCATACTTGACTTTCATTGAGAGATATTTCCCAATCAGATGCCATTACGCCACACAATAGCTCGAATGCCAGACAGGCTGTACTAGGTGTCTAAATGGGGCGTAAAGAGATGGTTTACTCTCAAATAATAACATGCCCAAATAAGTTTGGGCAAATTTCTGCCTTGTGTCCTTTGTGAAACTGTCGCATTTTGGTCATTGAAACATACATAACCGCTAACAGAGAAGAAAATGGCATCATATTTGTATTTAGCATGCTATTTTAATATAGTGTCTTATTTTATTATTATTGTTAATTGCATTCATTTGTTAATTGATGTTCATTCCGATATTGTTCCCCTTGGTGTTTTTCTGGTTTTTATGTGTTCACTGAAGTGAAAACATGTAATAAAAGAAAAAAGGTCAAAATGACTTCTTTCCAGAAATGTTTTCCTTTTAAACAGCTCATAAATTATAGGAAACAAATGTACTTT